>NC_053027.1:513399755-513494583 GCF_003073215.2 Triticum urartu | reverse complement strand
CTTGAAAAAGAAGATCGGGCGGAACAGACGGACCTGGAGAAGGCCGTTGCCGATGCCAAGGATGCTCGCCGTGCGATGAGAGCTATGAAGGAGGAGCTGCGTCAGGCCGGAGAGATCGCGGCTGGAAACCCTTTATGCTGCGGAGGAAGTTCTGTGATCCTAAACATGCTCCGTTAGACCGGATGTGGAGTACGGCGGACACCTATCTGGATTTGGCAGCGAGTGCCGCAGATTCGGCCGAACACTTCCGAGATCAAGAAGACCACGAAGTGGAAAAGCTCTTTTGGTCGCAGTTCCACAATCCGGAGCGTCCGCTGTCATTAGCCGATCGTTTGGCCGAATGGGCCGAGCTAAATAGGTTGTCCGGACTGACCATGAAGTATGTCATGAGTCATCTGTGGCCAGAGAGGCCAGAGCCGAAAAGTTATTTCAACTTGGTGCAGCTGTTCCTTGGTGCGGCGCCACATATCAATGCGATGAAGAGGTCAGCGTGCATAGAGGGTGCGCGGATGGCTCTTGCCCATGTCAAGACATACTGGGCGGAAATGGAGGCCACCGCTGTTGCATCCCCAGACTCGGATGGAAGCCGAGTACCTGTCGAGCACTATTTTCAGGAAGTTCTGCAAGGCGCTGGTTTAATAGAGACACAGTGCTCGAAGGATACTATATTCGAATAGCATATATTATTGTAAAACAATATTTTGATAAATTGCAGAAGCTTTTTATACTTGTGCCTGCAAGTATTATAATACCTCCTGTGCGGCCGTTTAACATATATGTATATATAATCTGAAAGATGGCAGTCGTCGGCTTCAGCCCCCCACGCACATAATGCAGGGGTGTTCGCAGAAGGCCCATTTTCACACTTGATCCAACGTCTTGGTCCTACAAAGGAGGTGATAGCGCAGCGAACTAGGCAATCGGACTATGATGCTTTATCACTTTCACTTAGCCATAGGAGTTTGACAGTGAGGCTACTTATATAGCCCCTGGTGGCGCCTGCGCTCGCCCGAACTCGGGGCGCGTATGTGCCTGGCCGGGAAGCGGCCCTTCGTTAATGCGGAGGAATCCTAAAGATTACGGTAACTCATCGAGTGGTTGACCAGTCTCACGCTATATCATGAAAGTCAGTTTTCGGCTTTCTCTACTGAGGTGCTCGCCTGGCCGAACCGGGGCACACTCGCACTAGTTCTCCTGGTGCCGCCTTAGCCGATAGAGCGGAACGTAAGGTAGCAAAACACAGGAGCCGGGCAAACCCAACATTTGACCAAAGACATGATTCGGAGCTGATGCATATAAGGCCAAACTCGCGACGCCGAACACTCCCTAAGGTATTCGGTCTTTATGAGGGCGGGCGGGATAACGCCCTTAGTAATAAGCCCCTAGTGTCTAGGTACGCGCAAAACTCTGACGTGGCCACATGCCAAAACGCCAGCCTCCTCCTTGGTTATATCAAGAAACCAGGGGATGTGTATCAACAAGAGACAGTAAAAAAGGTTTACGCAGGGTCTTAATCTGAAAAGAATCCTTGTAACGGGTCCCTGCTGCACGTCTGCGCCTGTGTCTCCGTTGTGCCGTAACCTGGACGGGCGTAGCATGGTGTTCATCTGTAAAAGAGAGGAACTTAGTTAAAGAAAGATCATGCCGAACATGAGTTATACTAAATAAGCAAAGTATAAATCGAAATGGGTAAAATTGAGCTTTATTGTCTCTTGTTTTATATGCGCGGAGCCCCTAGTACAGGGGTATACAGCTATTAAGCCTTTATCAATTGTATGTTTATGCCGAACTTGTCTAGCTGTGTCCGTGGTCTTGACGACCTGTTTATGTGCTATGGCTGGTGAAGCCGCTTTATTGTGGGGCTGTCAAGGCAGCTGCACTGTCTTCCGCGCGGGAGGAACACTCAATGTTTTCCCTTTAATGAGATGATGCCTTGTGGACCGGGCATCTTAAGCGTAAGAGATGCATAATGCGGTATTGCGTTAAAGCAGGCGAAAGCTTCACGCCCCAGCAGTGCTTGATAGCTACTTGAGAATGGGGCGATGTGGAAGTTAGCTGTTCGTGACGGAAGTTATCGGGGGAGCCGAACATAACTTCTAGCCGGAGAGAACCCATACAACGGGCATCTGGGCCTGGCATTACCCCTTGAAAGGAGGTTTTGCTATGGCGAATTTTTGTTGGGTCTATCCCCATGTTGCGGATTGTGTCCTGGTATAACAGGTTTAGACCACTGCCACCGTCCATCAGGACATTTGTAAAGTGGAGTCCGCCGATTATTGGATCTAATACCAAGGCAGTCCAGCCTGCGTTCCGGATACTTCTAGAGTAATCCTGATGGTCGAAGGTGATCGGTTTTAACAACCATTGGCGAGACTCCTTTGGGATAGGCCGTATGGCGCGTATCTCTGTTGGCGCCATTCTGTTTGTCACGTGAAGTAAGTTTACTGTTTTGACTTCTTGTGGGAAATCCTTTTGTTTCCTGGTGCTCTGCTTGTGGGGTTCATTGTCGTCCTCACTTGGTGTGTCGAGCCCCTTGTGTTCGGCGTTGAGTTTGCTGGATTGCTTGAAAACCCAACAATCTCTGTGGGTATGGTTCGCAGGCTTCCGGGGAGTACTGTGTATTTGACATATCTTGTCCAAGATTTTGTTTAAGTTGGATAGCTCGTCCCTGTTATCCTTGAGGGGCGGCTTTCTCTAATTCTGCCGCGAGCTTTTGAATCCGGCGTTGACCGCCGTGCTCTTTGGGCTGTTTACCTTATTCCGGCGCTGGTCCTTGCTGTGTCGGGGTTTTCCGTTTCCATCCCTATCTTCGGATGTACTTGGGTCGCTGGTGCTACATCTTGCCAACCAGCTGTCCTCTCCTGCGCAAAAGCGGGTCATGAGGCTTGTTAATGCGGCCATTGTTCTTGGCTTTTCTTGGCCGAGGTGTCTGGTGAGCCATTCGTCTCGAACGTTATGATTAAAAGATGTTAGGGCTTTGGCGTCCAGATAGTCGACTATCTGATTCTTTTTAGTAAGAAATTTGTTCCATAATTTCTGGGCTGACTCTCCGGACTGTTGAGTTATGTGACTGAGATCGTCTACATCCAGAGGGAGGACATAGGTCCCTTGAAAATTTGCCCGGAAAGCATCCTCAAGCTCTTCCCAACTTCCAATGGTGTTTTCGAGAAGGCTTTTGAGCCAATGCCGGGCTGGCCCTTTAAGCTTGAGGGGTAAGTATTTTATGGTGTGGAGGTCATCTCCTCTGGCCATGTGTATGTGGAGGATATAATCCTCGATCCAGACCCCAGGGTCTGTTGTTCCGTCGTACGCCTCTATGTTTACGGGCTTGAATCCCGCTGGAAATTCATGGTCCAGCACCTCATCGGTGAAACATAGGGGGTGTGCGGCACCCCTGTATTTGGGTGTGCCGTGATGTTTGGATATTTGTTGTGTTGCATTGCTTACTAGAGCTTTCTTTCTTGGCCCGTAGATAGATCTGGCCGGGCCATCTTTTTGATGTGGATCCCTTGGTGGATCGCCTGCTGGCTTGTGTGCGGCGCCGCTTGCCACTCCATGCTGGCCATCCGGTCGTCTATCCGACCGGGTGGCTTTCCTATTTTTTGACTGCGGGGGCTCTAAGGCCTCCTCGTCAAATTCAGGCAGTAGCTTTCGCTTTGGATAGCTTTTTGTGCGGCGACTGCCGCCATATTTGTCTGCGGTGTTGTGTACTTTGCTCCATCTGATGCTGAGTGCATCTTCCGCAGTTTTGAGCTTTCGCTTCTGCTTTTTCAGGCTACGCGCAGTGGTGACGAGCCTTTTGTGGAGGTTCTTCTGCTCCATGAGCCTATCCGGCGTAAGGTCGTCCGGACTATTGTTTTCGCCGGGGACGGGGTGTTCGGTTTGTTTATCCAAGGTGCCCTGTTCGGACGGTTGCTCGAAGGCATGTTCATCATCCGCCGGCTCGTCCTGCTCTATGGCTGGGTCTGTATGGCTGCTGTCTCTGTCGAGGCAGGTCTTGGAGTGGCGCTTACGTCGCCGCTTTGATTGCTTTTCGAGTGAACGATCCCTCATTGCATCCCTGTGTTCCTCATCGTCGCTTCCTTTGGGTGTGTCCACCATGTATACATCATGAGATGAGGTGGCTGTCCAGTGCCTTATAGGCGTTGGTTCATGTTCATCTCCTACATCGTCGTCCATACCGTCGATGTCTTCGGAGTCGAAGTCGAGCACATCGTTTAAATTATCGACAGTGGCTACGAAGTGGGTGGTGGGTGGGCTTTGAATTTCTTCATCATCCGCATCCCAACCTTGTTGACCATAGTCCGGCCAGGGCTCTCCTGATAAAGAGAGAGACTTTAGTGAATTCAGAATATCACCGAAGGGCGAGTGCTGAAAGATGTCCGCGGTGGTGAACTCCATGATCGGCGCCCAATCGGGTTTGATCGGTAGGGGCGCGGAGGGCTCGGAGTCTGGAGAGGAGTCCGGCTCCTTGGAGTCACGGGCTTCGCAGAGAATAGGGCTGGTGTTCGGATCGATCGCCGTAGACATTGCAGCCCCCGAGGCGGTGTCCAACCACCCATCCTCGATTGGCGCAGTTGGCTCTGAATTAAGGGTCGAAGCAGATGCGGGTGCGGCCTCCAGGGCACTGTTCGGCAGCAGAGCTAGATCATGCCCAACGTGACAGTGCGGCGCGCTCGGCTGCGGCTCGAATCCATCGAAGATCAAGTCTCCGCGAAGGTCCGCTGTGTAGTTTAAACTTCCAAATATGACCTGATGGCCAGGGGCGTAGCTTTCGATCTGCTCCAGATGGCCAAGCGAATTGGCCCGTAGTGCAAAGCCGCCAAATACTAAGATTTGTCCGGGGAGAAAAGTCTCACCCTGGATCGCATCGTCGTTGATGATCGGAGGAGCCATCGGGCCTAAAAGTGATGACACAGAGGAACTCTCAATGAAAGCACCAATGTCGGTGTCAAAACCGGCGGATCTCGGGTAGGGGGTCCCGAACTGTAAGTCTAAGGCGGATGGTAACAGGAGGCAGGGGACACGATGTTTTACCTAGGTTCGGGCCCTCTTGATGGAGGTAAAACCCTACGTCCTGCTTGATTAATTTTGATGATATGGGTAGTACAAGAGTAGATCTACCACGAGATCAAGAAGGCTAAACCCTAGAAGCTAGCCTATGGTATGATTGTATGTTGTGATTGTTGTCCTACGGACTAAAACCCTTCGGTTTATATAGACACCAGAGAGGGTTAGGGTTACACAGAGTCGGTTACAATGGTAGGAGATCTACATATCCGTATCGCCAAGCTTGCCTTCCACGCCAAGGAAAGTCCCTTCCGGACGTGGGACGAAGTCTTCAATCTTGTATCTTCATAGTCCAGGAGTCCAACCGAAGGTATAGTCCGGGTATCCGGACACCCCCTAATCCAGGACTCCCTCACAAGTCCTGATACTACCACTTGGATCTGGAACCTACATGCAGATGCTCACAATTTCGATATGAAGTAGTATAATTGCTAGAAAATTCAGTATTTCATTGTGGAATTCTAAAATAAAGTAAGTTCCTTTTTAAGTACATGCACGTCTTGTTTGATCGGTGAAAGACTTCCTTTGTTGAAATGTTCTATTCCCAAAATTCCTAAAATAAAAGGAAAAAACTTTCCACTAATCGAAGACACATTGCCCCAAATGCCTCTAGAAAGATCCGAAGTAATTCGAGCTGTAATTGTACGTACATGTAAAGAGTTCAAATGTCTAAATTTAACAATTCCTGGACCCTTTTTATCTTTTCTGTATCGGGGATCGTGAAAATAAGTGAACAGCCCAACCCTTGGAACCACCTACAGCTCCAGGTGGCGAAGAGCCGACATCGAGGTGCCAAACCTTCCTGTCGATTATTTTTCTTTTGTTGCAGGAAAACCCAAATTAAAACTTTTATTTTATAGCGAGCGCAATTTCTAGTAAAAAATCATGTGTCCTTCCACTTAGAAAGTCAAGAAATTCTCATCGGAACATCGAGAAATTGTGCATATAGAAAACTCTAAAGAAAGAGAAAAAGGAGACCCATGCCATGATTTTCAAATCTTTTCTATTTATGGGAGCACGGCGGCACGAGCATCATCGCTGCCCTCGACGCTACCGCGTCGTACATCGCCTCCAGTGTCTGCGACTGCGCCATCCGTCGTCGACGCGCTCGTAGCCACGACATGCAGGCAGAGAAAGAAGCCGCCGCTGACGTCGATGAGGTGATGCGGCTACACGGATGTCGACGAGGTGACGGGCAGCACGTCCCCGCCCGCCGCCATCATCGAGGAGAAATAGAACACGGGAGGCCGCCACCGATTGTATCCCATGAAGGCCACCGTCGAGGCGACGCCGGCGATACATCGGTGTCTTGCACAATTCTTCTTCTGCCGGATGCTGGAGGAGGACAAAGAGATCAGGCGGCGACCATTTAGATTAGGTATTTTAATTCTACCAGGCTGGTTGTAATGGGAGTATTATAAGTAGTATCATGCATGCCAACTAGTAGTAGGCAAATTTGATGAGGTGGCATAGAATTAAATGAAGAAAGAGAGAGTTGAGTATCATATTATGATACCATATGGAATTAAGACCTCTTCCAATGGAAATGTGCTGAGGTGCTAAGTGCATTAAATGGCTTAGCAAATCAAGTCTCCAATACATAGCAGGTGCTTAGTTTGTTGTTGCTAAGCTTGCTTCATTTAATTAGCTATAGACTCAAAATTGTCTTTCCACCGTTTCTTCCTGGGGTCACCAAACTAGTCTCTCTCTTCTTAATTAACTTGCCACATCATATTTTATGCCTACGTGGCAGGCTTAGCAGCTATACATGGTGGAGCACTGGGAGAGGCCAAGGCTGGTCATAGTGGGGAGTAACTTATAGTACTGCCCCTCCCAATGCTCCACCTTGTACAGGTGCTAAGGCTGCCATGTAGGCAAAAAATCTAATGTGGCAAGGTAATTAAGGGGAGAGAGATGAGTGTGGTGACCCCAGGAAGAAACAATGCCAAGCATGGGAACCTAGGAAAAACACTTAAATGGAAGAATCCCACCAATGCATGAAGAACTTTAGTTGCAAAATCATTAAATGAAGGATACTTAGCACCAACAAGTTAAGCACATATGCATTTGGGGTCTTTAGTTGCTAAAGTATTTAATATGCTTAGCACCTCATGTAAGCACTAATGCATTGGAAGCAGCCTAACATATTACTATGTTACTCTAAAGATCTCTCTCCTCATTAACTACATGCCACATAAGTTACTAGTACCTAAGTTACTCCCACTATGAGGCGGGCGACGAGCTGACGAGGTAGCCCGACGACCCCTTAAGCTTCAAAGGCACCCACATGATCTCCTCTCCTCGTAGGGAAGGTCGGGGTCCATTGGATACATCTCCGACGACATCTGCGGCTTCCGTTGGCGTCGTTGCCATTTCATTAGTGTAAATAATTAGTCAATTCCTAGTCAACAATCAAAACAGCCTAAACTCTAACATGTGAACACTAAAACCGCTCATGGGGGTGATGTACCCATTTTTAGGTATTTGAGGGTAAAAATCATACCGAAATAGACTTTGGGGGGTTATTTGTCCATCAACTTACATTTGAGGGTGAAAAATATACTCCACTTATTTCAATGGTCCGCTGGTCAGAGTATTCTTTTTAGATTTATAACATACGGGACCGACTGTGAGCGAACCGACCTCAATCGATGGCAAAATCGCCTGCCGGACGCACTTTGAGAGAGAGGAGGAGCAAGAAGCGATACGGGCTGGTCGTGTCATGCAAGAAAATGGCTGGTCTCATGTTTAAAACTTGTTGTACTATAGTAGAGGTATATGTAGATGTAGATGTAGTGTAGACGTAGATGCAGATGTAGATGTGCATGTTGAGATGTAGAGATAAGTGAGACTCACCAATGGTCACCAACGTAGGCCGAGTACGTGCATGAATCACCCACAAAAAAGGAGTACGTGCACGAACAGAAAAATTACACGCAAGGACGCACGTACTCTGTGCCTCATACCCTAACACACGCGCGCGGGTACACAGTGGAGCTCATTTCTGGATGAAGAGGCAGCTCACGTGATAATTTGACGCGTTTGGTAGTTATTCACTTAGTGGAGGGTCGGGAACCACGCGTGGACGAATCAAAGTTCGACCATAACGCGGTGGCGTGTTTGTTTTTATTTTTTTTCTTCAATGGAACATACGCATTTTTCTTGAATGGCACGTGAATCGTGCACATACTCAATGATGGAGTACAGGATGGGATGGTAGCCATGGACATGGTCGGCCCTTTTTGGAGACTACTGCACTGGTACTTTGATGTACATTTTGAAAAAAACTACTACTTTGATGTGTCATGTCAACTCGCAGAATGATGAGAAGCTTGCTTACTATGCCCTCTACATAGCCCACACTTTGTACGGCTAGTTATAGTGGGAGTCACTTAGCGCACTCCATTTTTTTGCTTATGTGGCAAGTAGTTAATGAGAAGTGGTAACATAATATGTTACTGTAACATAGAGTTTTCCAAGACAAGATGAGTCTACAAGGTAATAAATGAAGCCATCATACTTTGTGAGTATGGGAGCACATGATATTTCCCTGCCTTGACCGATCCCAAGTTGGCTTCTCAGCTTCTTGGCCCAACAAAAACCCCTCCCACTCCCACGCGCACTTCCCACCGTCGCCAGCTGAGCCCACCGCTCCACATTGATGGCAAGTCAGGGCGACACGACCTCTCATTGCTTCCGCCGTTGAAGCGGCGCGCCGACCGAGGGCACCGCCCGCTGCACGCCCGGCATTTCAGACTACACAGTGGAGAGTAACTTTAGAGCAAGTACTACAATTAGATGACATAAGGATTTAAATATAGTATTTGTGCTTAGTTGAAGGAGAGAGAAGAGGAGAGAGAAGGGAAGCGGGTTGTAAACTTGTAGCCGGTTGTAGCAGGAGCTCCAACATACTTTGTGAGACAAAAGGTGGGGCCATTATTAATGATATAGTATTATACTAAAGGGACTAACTATTGTACTAGCTGGCTATTAGGTTGGTTCTAGATGATGTGTCAACTTCATATAGCCGGATGTTGGCTATACTATTAACCATGTTCTAAGTGTTGTGTGAGTGGGACTAAAGTTTAGTCCCATACTGCTAGGTGAGTGTGAGTTGCACCACTTTATAATGTGATCTATTCTAGCATTTGCATGAGCATGATAATAGGAAACCTACATGCGCACTCTTCGGGAATGAGCCTGTCCAAGGACAAAAGATATCCACATGGTTTATATTTTTGTTGGTCGAAAAATTTATTAAGTCATTAATTAATAATTAATGGACACCTTAATTACTCAGCCGTTTCTAATTCTTTTGGATAGTGGGTCTATTATTGACTTGGACATGGGGTTTGGGCCAAAGGCCTACTATTATACTTGCTCTTTACTCGCACGAGCGACCTGACAGGCTCTACCCTAGCCGCCACTGTATCATATGGTTTCGCACCGTTCAAGATCTTAGCGCCGCCACACAATTCTTCTCCAGCCCTCCTTCCGGCGTGCACCGTGAGAAGGGACAGCAGTCCTCCGAACCCCGCCTTTCATGATCCTGTACAGGAGAGGGGCGATCAGGTTTTTGGGGAGCACACTCATGTGACTGCCGCCAGCGACGACTTCCTCGACGATAGCCTTCCTCCCCGACCTCGGTAACCTCTTCATCAACGACATGAGTAACAACATCAACCACAGCGGTTCTGCTCCCGCTGTACAGTATGTGATTCTGTCCTCCTGGTTTAGTCTGCATCATTACTTTGATCTTTGGAATTGTCGTCATGATCTATTTACCGTCGATTCGGATTAAATCTCATAGTAAATTGCTCATATATTCAACAATCCAATCCAAAAACCTGATTATAGGCAATTTACTCCGAGTGGTTTTGTTGCGCTTTTGAAGCGGCCTACTTTTAAGGGGGTGCAATATAAAAGGTGGCGCACAAGAGCAGTATATTGGTTTCAGATCATGTACTGCTATGACGCCGCTAAGGGTAAGCCCGAGGGCGATCTTAATCCTACACAGCAGGACGCTTTTGAGAACATGGATACCCTCTTCAAAGTCGCCCTGCTGAGTGTTCTTGACGATTCCATTGTGGATTCATATATGTCGTTTGACAGCGGCAAAGACATGTGGGCTACGCTCGAGGCCAATTTTGGGGCCTCGGGCGCTGGCAACGAGTTGTACGTCATGGAGCAATTCTGTGACTACAAGATGACCGATGAGCACTTTGTTGTTCAGCACACTCATGAGATACAATCACTCTCTAAGGAATTGGAGTACTCTAAGTGTGTGTTGCCGGAAAAATTTGCTGCTGGGACCATCATTGCCAAGCTTCCACCTTCGTGGAACGATTTTGCTACTTCTTTGAAAAACAAGGGACGTGAGTTTTCCGTTTCGGATCTCGTTAGCACTCTTGAATTTGAAGAGAAGGCGAGAGCAAAAGACACACGTGCTCGGGTCACTGAGGGAGCTTCTAGTGCCCACATGGTACACGAGAGGAACTTCCAGCCCAACCAGGCCCAAAACAACAAGAACAAATCTCAGGGGAAAGGCAAGTTTGAAGCAAAGAACAAGCCGTCACATTCTACCAACTTTCAAGAAGAATTATCATGATGGGAAGGGATACAAACCTCAATTTTGGTAGCACCGCACAAAATTTATATGGCTACATCTACCTGCTGTCAGCTAACCTCATGGTGCTCCAGGTATTCCTACATTCGTAACTAGGTACAATGACCACCGCAAGATGAAATAAGCTTATTCTTACGTTGAGTAGCAAACAAGCAGTGCAGACAAAGGTGGAAATCAACCAAGGAATTATGAAATTATATATAATCTTGCTCAAGCAGGTCAGTATCCCCTTCGTCCAGATGATCGTGTTTTGTCATGCCGAGCTATTGATATGTGTTATTGTTTTGCAACACCGTTTAAGTATAGCTATTGTTTTCCTATCTTTTCAGATTCAGGACAATGAAGATGATTTTAGGGGAACTACACAATATGGATTCATGTTGAGTCATCTCTATTGCCTCATGTGTTTGCTGCAAATGTGTCAGCATCAATTGCAAGATGAGGCAGCTAGCTAGCCGTGGAGTTGCCAACATGCTCAAAGTGCTTGCAACATTGAGAAGAAACAAGCATGCCCAGGAAATTAATGCGTGCGCAGAGAGGCCCTTTTCTCAAAGAAGCATCGACCGATTTTCTTTATTTCCACACCTTCTCATAGCTTTGTATTGGTTATAGTATGGTGAATCATTGAGATGCATAAACATGCTGAACTTTTGTTCTTCTGAATGTTAGTATGCATACCGTATCTTCTGAAGCTTAGTTTAATGTGAATGTTAACTAGCCTGTGAACCTTTACAATCTAGTAAGTATATTGTAGGCCAGTTATTTGACACCTCACTTTGCCGCGCTACGCGACCAGTGTGAGTGTCTGCATCTAGTACCGCATCCTCTAATTTGGTGGATACCAAGTTGAAAAAGGTTACCGATTAGTAGCCATAAGCTGGAGGCGTTTCTTTTTTTTCGAATGGGAAATAAGCTGGAGAGTGTCTCGGGCTGCCTCTAGTGTTAAGGCCCTCCAGTATGAAACACGGGCAGCTGACTGGGTTGATACAAAAGCCTATCCATCTTAAAGCTCATTTGTTTTTGTTTTTTGCGAGGACAAGCCCATATTTCTTGAAGAGGGGGCGATCCCAGAAAAAACCCTCCTTCCTCCTCGCTTCCACTTATACTACAGCTCGCTAGACTCTCCCGCTTCTATCGCCCCCAATCCCCCCGCTCCCCATCTTCCTCACTCGTCCAGAAACCCCCGTGTAACGCCCGGATAATTAGGCTACAGTAAAACTCTCCTAATGATGCCATGTCATCGGTGATTACTGTTGCTAAACTTTCGTTAGTTCAAACCGATTCAAAAATCAATTCATAAAATGGCAAACAACAAAAGTTTTTAAAAGTTGAAACCAAAAATGTTCGGTGGGTGCCAAATATTGCACTGGTGATTATGGTGAAGTAAACACATTTTTAGAAAATTCCTAAATACTTTAAAATGAAATAAAACAGAAAAGAAAATAAATAAAAAGAAAAAGGAAAACACAAAAACAAAAGAACTAACAAAAAGAAAAAAAGAAAAAGGGGGGAAGCACCCCCTTCCCCTGGGCCGTTCGGCCCAATCGGGCCACCAGGCCAGCCCACCTAACCCCTCTACTAACCCCACCAGGGGGAAACCCTAACCTACCCACTCCCCTCCCCTCCCCACGACGTGCCCCCCTCCTCCCCCAATCCAGATCGGATCGGGGCTCGTGACGAACTGCCCCCCCTCTCGCGACGCCAGCGCCCCACTCCCCCCATCTACTCGTCCCCGACGCAGGCGACCGTCCCCGACTCCGCCCTTGCCCCCGACGACCCCGCCGCCTGGATCGATGCCGCCCCGGTCCGCCAGCGCCTGTCGACGACACGACCTCGCTGGACTGCTCCTCTCCGTCGACCTCGTCCCCGGCATCCTCCCCGCACCACCACAACTCCGTCGCCGCCCGTCGTCCCCATCCCCCACCCCGAGCCTCCCTGAGCAGGCTGCCCCGTCCCTACTCCCCGCCGTGAGCACGCTCCCCTTCCCCCTCTGTTCCCTCGTCACCAAACACGCCTGCGCTCCGGGCTACACTCACCCAGCACGGCGCGCCAACGCGCTCGCCCACGCCCGTCGTCGCGCCCCGGCGCCCCTGATGCTGCTCCTCGCGCCACCCCGTGGTCGTTCACGCGCCGCCTGGTGCTCGTGCTCGCGGTGAGCACGCACGCACCCACGCGCTAGCCTCGCCTGTCGTCCGTCCCGGCGCGCTCCGCGCTCGGCTGCGCGGCGCCTCACGCCCGCGGCCACCTCCGGTGCTTCGGCGCCCGCCTTGCTCCTCCGTTATGCCTCGTCGTGGCGTCGCCGCTGCCACGCCGGCGCCGCGACGGCGTTTTCCCCCTTGCCGTGGCCCTGGCTGGCCGTGTCCAGTTCGGGTGCCCGCACCCGCAGCGCCCGTGCCCGCTAAGGCCCAGTGACCCTATGACAATGGGGCCCCACTCCAAAATGTTTCTTTAAAAAAGGAAATACAAATAAATATATAAATAATTAAATAGTTAATTATTAAAATAATTAATGAATTAATTAAGTTAATTAATCATAATTAGATTAACCTAATTAACTGTTAGTTAATTAATCAATCGATGACAATGGGGCCCACCCCTAAGTAATTCTGATTAGATTAATTAAAATTTGGATAATTAACATGTGTCTCTGACCAGTGGGACCCACTGGTCAGGTTGACCAGTCAACTCTGTTGACTGCTGACGTCAGCATGACATCATGCTGATGTCATTAATTCATTTTCGAATTAATTTAATTAATTAATTAAATTCCAGAAATTAATAAAATCTTAATAAAATCATATCTTTTAATCCGTAACTCGGATTAAAATATTTTCAACATGAAAGTTGCTCAGAAAGACGAGACGAATCCGGATACGCAGCCCGTTCGTCCGCCACGCATCCCTAGCATAGCAAACACGCAACTTTCCCCCTCCAGCTCCTCTGCCCGAAAACGTGAAACACCGGGGATAATTTCCCGGATGTTCCCCCCTTCACCGGTACCACCTCGTACCGCGTTAGGGCACACCTAGCATCACGCTTTGTCATGTCATGCATCGTCATGCATTTGTTTGCATTATATTTATTGTTTCTTCCCCCTCTTCTCTCGCTAGACACCGAGACCGACGCCGCTGCTACCTAGTACGACTACGGTGTTGACGACCACTCTCTCTTGCCAGAGCAACCAGGCAAGCCCCCCCTTGATCACCAGATATCGCCTACTGTCCTCTATACTGCTTGCATTAGAGTAGTGTAGCATGTTACTGCTTTCTGTTAATCCTATCCTGATGCATAGCCTGTCATTGTTGCTACTACTGTTGATACCTTACCTGCAATCCTACATGCTTAGTATAGGTTGCTAGTAATCCATCAGTGGCCCTACATTCTAGTCCGTCTGCCATGCTATACTATCGGGCCGTGATCTCTCGGGAGTTGATCACGGGTATATACTTATACATAATATATGATACTGATGATGACTAAAGACGGGTCAGCTCGTAGGAGTACCCGCGAGTGATCCACGGATTGGGTCCGAAAGGACGTTTGTCCCGACGGCCCTCTAAGTGGATCTTTGTGGCGAACCGATAGGGTAGGTTGAGACCACCTAGGTGAGAGGTGGGCCTGGCCCTGGTCGGTGTTCGCGGTTATTTCAAGATAACACGTTTAACGAGATCTTGGTATTTGATCTGAGTCTGGCTAATGGCCTATACGCACTAACCACCTACGCGGGGATAGTTATGGGCACTCGACGTCGTGGTATCAGTCGAAGCCTTCGTGACGTCAGCAACTGAGCGGCGCGCGCCGGATTGGGCTGGAACGCCTGCTAGGCTAGGTCTGCTTCCGGCCGCGTTCGCAACGTGCAGGTGTGCAAAGGGCGATGGGCCCAGACCCCTACGCCATAGGATTTAGACCGGCGTGCTGACCTCTCTGTTGTGCCTAGGTAGGGCTGCGACATGTTGATCTTCCGAGGCCGGACATGACCCAGAAAAGTGTGTCCAGCCAAATGGGATCGAGCGTGTTGGGTTATGTGGTGCACCCATGCAGGGAAGTTAATCTATTCGAATAGCCGTCATCTTCGGTAGCAGGACGACTTGGAGTTGTACCTTGACCTTATGACAACTAGAACCGGATACTTAATAAAACACACCCTTCCAAGTGCCAGATACAACCGGTGATCGCTCTCTCACAGGGCGACGAGGGGAGGATCATCGGTTAGGATTATGCTATGCGATGTTACTTGGTGAACTTACCATCTACTCTCTTCTCCTGCTGCAAGATGGAGGTTACCAGAAGCGTAGTCTTCGACAGGACTAGCTATCCCCCTCTTATTCTGGCATTCTGCAGTTCAGTCCACATAAGATAGCCTTTTTCCATTTGATACCAATGCATACATATGTAGTGTAGCTCCTTGCTTGCGAGTACTTTGGATGAGTACTCACGGTTGCTTTGCTCCCCCTTTTCCCCCCCTTTCTATACTCGATTGTTGTGACCAGATGTTGGAGCCTAGGAGCCAGACGCCTCTGTCGACGACGACTACTACTACTCGGGAGGTGCCTACTACTACGTGCAGCCCGCTGACGATGACCAGGAGTAGTTTAGGTGGATCCCAGGCAGGAGGCCTGCGCCTCTTTCGATCTGTATCCCAGTTTGTGCTAGCCTTCTTAAGGCAAACTTGTTTAACTTATGTATGTACTCAGGTATTGTTGCTTCCGCTGACTCGTCTATGATCGAGCTCTTGTATTCGAGCCCTCGAGGCCGCTGGCTTGTAATATGATGCTTGTATGACTTATTTTATTTGTAGAGTTGTGTTGTGATATCTTCCCATGAGTCCCTGATCTTGATCGTACACATTTGTGTGTATGATTAGTGTACGATCGAAGCGGGGGCGTCACAAGTTGGTATCAGAGCCGACTGCCTGTAGGAATCCCCCTTCCACACTCCTTGGCCGAAGTTGAGTCTAGACATTACAAAAACTTTTACTAACATGGCTGTGTGCTTTACGGGCCCACGTCGCCATCTGGGTGGTATTAGGATCTTTTACTCCTTGATCCTTACTCTGGGACTCTGAACTCTCTCCTACTCGGGTTAAATGATTTTACTAACTCTAACACTAGGATCCCGTGACCACATTCACCACAAAGTTGGATAAGCCCTAGTTATTCTTTAGAGTAGTATTTGAACATTATCCACATTGTCATTTGACTCCTGTGAAAACATCTTTGTTTTCAGATGGAACCCACGAGGCAGGTCCTGCGCCACACGACGGCCATTGGTGCCTCAGGATCACCTGCTGTGTTGGTTGAGATGATGACCTATCTGGGTTATCGCTGGCACCCTGAGTACACCGTCTATGAGGAGTATCAGGACTTCAACCAGGAGCAGTACCATGCCATTGTCCACCTCTACTCTCGGGAGTATGACTCCACTACCGTGCTGCACACTGCTCATGGTGTTGGAGTGACTATCGATATGGCGGTCCACGATGCTGCTTATGCTGCTCTGACACGTCTTCGTGGAGAGTATCAGGAGCTGGACACCTCCCCCTTCAGGCACATTGCTATCGCATCCGATGTTGGTGCGGAGGGTTACTACACTACGGCCTACTCCACTGTCACCCGAGAGCCCTTCTACCATCAGAACCTGGTTCTGCATGCTGATGGGATGGATAGAGCTAACCGAGCTCTTTGCCACGAGTTGTACACCACCCGTTAGCACCTGTATCGTGCTCTGACGCTGTTGCACCCCTCTGTCCGATCTGGTGATCTGTCGCGTTCTGCGATCTACCCTGCCAGGACCATGATGCCCCAGGGCGTCGGCTGGCCAGATGTGGGAGGCTACTCTCCTGCACTTGGTCCTCTCCTGCCACTTGCGCATCGGGTTCCGCACCAAAGTATCCGCGGACCCCAAGCTACTCGCGTGGAGGTCTTCCCTTCGCGTCACTACCAGCTGTCAGGCTACACCTACCTCCATAGTTCCTCCTGGGACTGATGTAGGCTTGCTTGTTAGTGTTAGATGCATTCGCCGCGAGCCTGCGTGCCGCCTATGATGTATTAGTCTATGTACTGATCTCTGTGTACCAAACTCTATGCATGATCTCTTTTGTAAGATATGCCGGCCTACTATGTAGTATCTATCGTGTTGCTTTCATTGTGCATGTTTCATCATGAATGATTCTTGTCTTTGCAAATTTCTCGATGCTGAACTACCCCTGTTATATATTAGCAGGATGGTTAGACCAGGTGGTCGTGGTCGTGGTGGCAACGCCCCACCACCGCCTGAGTACATGGCTGGGATGATGCAACAGTTTGAGCTGAATCGTCAGTTCATGGAGAATATTATGGCTCAGTTTCCTCGCCCCAATATGAACCAGCAGCCAACCCAACCCAAATGATCTATATCCCAGTTTGTGCTAGCCTTCTTAAGGCAAACTTTTTTAACTTATGTCTGTACTCAGATATTGTTGCTTCCGCTGACTCGTCTATGATCGAGCTCTTCTATTCGAGCCCTCGAGGCCCCTGGCTTGTAATATGATGCTTGTATGACTTATTTTATTTGGTGAGTTGTGTTGTGATATCTTCCCGTGAGTCCCTGATCTTGATCGTACACATTTGCGTGTATGATTAGTGTACGATCGAAGCGGGGGCGTCACACCCTGCTCACCTTCTTCCTCACTCGTATAGAAAACGCCTTCTCCTCTTCCGCCACTCCTACAGAAAACCCGAGCTCTCCTTCTTCCCCCTCGCACTACCACTAGGCTCGTCCGTGGCTACTCTGCTCAAACCAGTGAGCTCGACGCGATGCCCACAAGGAAAACGGAGTCGGCTGGACCCAGCGCCAAGAAGATGAGGCTCCCACTAGCGGCGATGCTATTTGTAGATCCTGCACCCGGTAGCGCGGGGAGAAGCGGCGGACCCCCCACCCGGATCTGAGGAACCGGTAGAATCTCCGGTGGACAGCATCAGCGATCTCCGGGACGTCATCCTTGAGGTGATCATCTCGCTTCCCCCCACCAAGGATTGCTGCCGCACACAAGTCCCCTCAACTCGGTGGCACCCTCTATGGCGCACCGCGCCCCTCAATCTCGACTCTCGTCAGATATCTGTCCTTCCTGAATTTGATCTCCTCAGAGCTATCATCTCCTCTCACCAGCAGGGCCCCATTCAACGCCTCTGTATCCCGACATGCTGCCTGATGTCCATACCCGACACGGTGGACGCTTGACTGACATCCCCTGAATTCAAAAACTCCAGCAGTTTGAGTTCTACCATTACCACGAACACACCAAGAATTCGTGCCCACACCACTGTTGTCCATCTCGCGGTTTTCCTCCTCTCTCCACACCGCCACCTTCGCCCGGTGCCATCTACCAGACGATCTGGTACAAATGCTTCGACTCCCACTGCTAAAAAATGTTCACTTGTGGTGATTTATCTGTCGGAGGCCTCACTGCACAACATCATCCACTCCAGTTGCCCTGCCCTGGAGCGCTTGCTGATTGTTTTGGGAATAGAAATCCCTATCAGTTGCCTCCAAATAAAGTCGCCTCACCTTAAAAGCATTGGATTTTTTTGAAGGGCAACAACTCATCATCGAAGATGCCCCTTCACTTCAAAGGTTGCTCCTTGATAATTGTTATAGACCTTCGCAAATAACTATCGTCTCTATGCCCAAACTGGAGACCTTGGGTGTAATTTGTGATCCATTTAATGATCACAAGAAGTTGGTGTTTGGCTCCTCACCTTTTCGGGTACCGTATATTATCATCTATACATTTGTAATCATAAGATGCATTTTTCATTTGTGCGCATAAGTTTTATATCATCTTGGAGTACACTTTGGGTACTAATATTATGTTATATGCTCAATGAAGAGTTCATCCATGGATAGCCTATCAATGCTGTTGGATTCTGTCAAGATCTTATATATCGGAATGTCTAGTTTTGGTCTGAACATAATTATTGGCTTGCTGCGATGCTTTAGATCTCTGGAGAATTTATATATAGAGGCGAGGATTTCATGCACATTGAAAGCCCGTATATATTGTACTAGAATTAATCATTTAGCTGTCGCTCTTTCGTCATACTCTTTTTTCAGATAATTGTTTCAATCCGCATGTCTACTTAGGTACTGCGACCACATGGAGAAAAATGTATAACCAATCAGTGGTGTAATGAGCACCATGATTTTCTCAGTTCTCATGACATTCATTCGAGGACAATAACGATGGAAGGATATGCATCTAACCAGGCAAATAGAAGCTTTGTCACATTCTTCCCGTTGAATGCGAGGTTACTATTGTCCATGAGGCTTAAGTTTTACCGCAAGAGGTTTCTCACGGAAGGACACGTTGAACAGCAAAAAAGAAGAAGTTTCAGGTGGACAAATGGGCTTCTAAACATGCTCGGCTTCTATTTACAACAAGTTGTAGTCATCCTGAAATAAATTTTTTTGCATAGGGTGTTGATTTTATGGATCAGACTGATCAATTTGTTTGTGACTGTGAAAAAGAGTGGTTGGGTTAGATGTTATTGCCATGTTCAATCTGGGTTTTGTCTAAAAATTTGATGAACAATTAATCCTTGGGCTTTTTGTACCGTTTGTAAGCTTGAGTTGCATGTTGTTCCCCTCGTACTCCCCTCCACCTGCCACTACACTGCCACATCTTCCACGACTGCTGTTCGTTCCCGCCCGAGGCCTCGCCGTCGTTCTCCGCCTTGGTTCACTCGCTGTCCCCGCCGTCGTCTGGCGTTGTCAACATGGTCAACAACCAAGAGGAATCAGGAGATGACTGTACGTGGAGAGGCTGGCAGTAGGGACCCACTAGGGTCATTGCATTACGCAAGTAGGTGCCTCGTTAGTACAAGCCAAAAAAACTTCCTCCTAATTGTTTGACAACTAGGTCCCACGCCATTATAATGTAGTCAATAAACGAGAAAATTACACAATGAGCGGATAACACCAGGGACCCAGCAGCTCGCCCAGTTGTTTTTTAGTTTCAGAGACGGAGCTCAACTGCGCGCTGTGCGGGGGTTGTGGCCCGTCTAGCCCACGCTTACGCTTTTATTTAAGCACATGACGAGCCCAGTTGATATCTTTTTTCTTTCTAAAAATGGCTATCCCATTTTATTTTATTTTTTTGGAGAATACCAAAACCGAGGCCTACTTGCTTTTCTCAGCCCTGCTGGGCTGCAAATCTTTCAAGATGAGGAGGGATGTAAGTAGTAAGAAATGGGCTTCCCCAGAAAATGGGTTGTAAATTTTTAAACCAAAGCCAACTGGCAATTACATTAAAATATCATTTTTTCTGGATTTCTCTACTCTCTACTCTTATAAAAACCAAAGCCAACTGGCAATTACATTAAAATATCGTCTTTTCTCCCACAAGATAAACTACTCATACAAATGCATCTTCATGTTTCGTGCAACGCACGGGCATCTTGCTAGTTAAGATTTTAAATTTCATTAATTTTTTTTGCGGAGAATTGTTTTTTGAATTTTATTTTTTATAATTTTTAAAAAAATTATTTTTAATGTGACTCGAAATTTCGTGATTAAAAGAGTTCGGACCCCACTGAAATATGCAAAATTTCATTGAATTTTTTAGCAGTGCCCAGAATATATGGTCTGTAATGCTAATAAAAAGAATATGGGCTTCAAATATCCTTAAGAATTAGCAAATGGGCTGTAAATTGTTGAAAATAATGGCAAATGGGCTGTATGTTGTTTTCCACAGATTTGGAGGCTAACTTCTGGGCCTACTAGGTTGACGATGACGGTGTCCTAATTTTTTTGACGTGTACGCAAGACTTTGTCAACTTAGTCAACACAGAGCACTGACTGTTGGATGTCCATCCAATGGCCGCCGTGCTTCTTCATTCTCTGATCTTCCCGCTCCAGCCGCCCAAACCAGCGCGGACGGGACTGCCTGCTCCCTCCTCCCGTGGCTGGTTGTGCTGCCGCCAGGCCATCCCTCTACCCACCCGCACATCCTGTTATTTTCTGGCGACGTCAGCCTCACCCCGCAGCCGACCAGTCAGCGCTCGTACTCCCCCCAGCGTGGGCATCCGCTGCGGTGGCTTTGCCGGCTCCGGGTCGTTCCCTTCCCGGGCCTCTGTTGGGGAACGCAGTAATTTCTAAAAAATCCTACGCACACGCAAGATCATAGTGATGCATGAACTGGTTCACCGAAATGAGTTTCATATGCTAGTACATGCTAAACATGTTATGTGTTTGCTTGTTTCTTCTTTTAGAATTCTAGCAGAATATTGGGGAAGAGTGCCTTACACTACAAAAAAAGACACATCCGTGACATTTTGGGCTGAACGAAATTTTTTTCTGTCATACTTATGATACTTCTATGACAATAATTGTGACAAAACACGGTATCATCATAGATGTGGTGGGGTCCTACTTCTATGACAAAAAATCATGACAGAAAATGGGCTTTTCATCCTGGGCGGGCCGGAGACGCAGCTGCATGACATTCTTTGGGCCGTCCGTGACGAAAAAAACCGTGGTAGAAGCGAGGGCGAGGAAAATATCGGGGTGTTCCCTGTTATGGTGGGTGTTCGGGGCCGAGCGATGCGCGTTTCTCTCGTACACGCACGTGCGTGGGTGCGAGGCGTTGGGCTCTAACTGAACCCGAGTGAGGCGTTGGGCTCTAACTAAACCTGAGCGATTGCACTGTAGGCTGCGCGTTACTGAACCCGAGCGATCGATCGATGGCTGTTAACTGAACCCGATCGAGTGATTCCTTCGCTACTGCTACTAACTGAAGCCGATCGATGCTGCCTCTGGATGAACAGTGAGTGTTGCTGGGGGGTTTGGATGAACAGTTCCCGGTGGGGGTGGATGAACAGGACCCCATGGTGTTGCCTCTGGATGAACAGTGAGTGTTGCTGGGGGGGGAGGGTTGGATGAATAGTTCCCGATGGGGGTGGATGAACATGACCCCATGGTGTTGCCTCTGGATGAACAGGACCCTGATCGATCGAGCCGGTTGGGGCTGGATGAACAGGACCCCGTGGAGGGCTGGATGAACAGGACCACCACGTGGAGGGCGGGATGAACAGTAGACGGTGGAGGGCTGGATGAATAGTAGCCCGTGGAGGGGTGGTTGAACAGGAGCCCGTGGAGAGGGCTGGTTGAACAGTAGCCGGTGGAGTAGCGCGCGGTGGAGGCTGGATGAACAGGAGCACGTGGATGAACAGTCGCAGGTGGAGGCTTGAGGAGGTCGACGGTGGATGAGCAGTAGCCCGTGGAGGCTGGAGGGGGTCGACGGTGGAGATGAACAGTATCCCATGGAGTCCCGTTTTGCGGTACGCCACACCCCTCCCAATGAACAGGACCCCCGTTTCGACCGTAGCGCTCCGACACAAGTCCGTTTCCTCCGTTTTGCGGTACTCCACACCCCTCCCGATCAACAGAACCCCCATTTCGACCGTAGGAAGTACGTTTCCTCCGTTTTGCAGTATGCCAGACCCCTCCCGATGAACAGGATCCCGTTTCGAACATGGCCGGTTGAACACAAGGCCGTTTCCTCCGTTCTGCGGTATGCCAGGCCTCGTTTCCATCAGCTATTCCGTCCAAGCCCTACCGATGAACACGACGATGCTTTCCGTTCCGACCCAGCCGGTTGGCTCCCCATGAACACGAGGACGATGTTGTTTCTCCGTTCCAACCCAGCCATGTACACGAGCCCTGACCGTACGTACGCGCGAGTAGGCATTCGAGACCCCGCCCGTATGTACGTACGTTGTCGTATTTACTTTCTTGCACCCTGGCCGTTGTACGTACGTGTACATGCTACGTGCACGCCTCTGCTACGACACGTGCGCGCCTCTACATCGATCGGTATGTACGTACACATTCACGACCAGAATGACAACGGTACGTACGCTTCGACCAGGTGGGTCCCGACTGTCAGGCACTTCCTTGCGTGCGAAGACGTAGCTGATGGGTCCCAACAGTCAGGGGGGCGAATCATTTTTTTGCCCAGACGCACTTCCTTGCGCGCGAAGATGTAGCTGGTGGGTCCCAACAGTCAGGGGAAACGTTTTTTTCACGAAATACGGTGGCCCGTCTGGTGGGTCCCCGCTGTCTGGTGGAGGAATAATTATTTTGTGCGTAATAAGGAGGCAATTCCTTGCTGCGGCCGTGGAGCCAGCTGTCAGCCTCTCCACGTACTGTCCACGTCCGATGGAAGCCGTTCCTTGACCATGTTGACCACGCCACGCCGAAAGCACCAGGGCGGTGGACGATGGCGAGGCCTAGGAAGGGGACGACGCGGAGTCGGGGAAGACGCGGTAGTGGATGCCCACGCGTAGAGGAGTACGAGGGTTCACTGGTTCGCTGCGGTGTGAGGTTGCCATCGCCGTAGAATAACAGGGGTTGTGGGTGAGTAGAGGGATGGCCTGGCCAGCGGTGGGAATAGTAGGGGCGGTGAGGCCTCCGCGGCAGCACAGCCGGCCACGGGAGGCAGGAGCATGCGGCACGACCGACACTACTTTGGGCGGCTGGAGCAGGAAGACCAGAGGTTGAAGAAGCACTATGGCCGTTGGACGATCTTAGATGTCAGGAAAACACTAGGAGGAGGCATTTTATTTTTCCATACGCTGACATGGTGGGCCCGTACTGTCATCCTCTCCACGTACTTCTGCCGATTCCTTTTGTTTGTTGACCATGTTGACAATGCGAGAGGGAGGCACCGTGGCGAGCGCACCAAAGCGCGCGGAGGACGATGGCGAAGCCTCAAACGTCGGCGTTAATGATTTAGGAGACAGTGGGGCGGATATGCATGCGCTGAGGCGCAGCCAGTCGTGGGAGGCGGAAGCAGGCGGCCCTGCCGGTGCTGGTTTGGTTTTGGCGGCTGGAGGAAGACAGGACTGAAGAAACACGACAGACTGTAAAAGCACCAGGAGTACTTAACAACCTTAACTGAAACCACCAGGGGCACTTAACAACCATAGCTGAAAGCAGTATGAGTACTTATACAGATTCAACCGTACAAAGCACGCCTCAAACAGTGCTACTTTACCTACAGTTAACCAAGGTCAGGCCGCCAAGCCCTAGGACAAGGCCCAGGCGCCACCCCGCGCATCCACAACCTTCTGAAAGCGGCTTCATCTCGCAATGTGGTCTATAAACAGGATATTCGCTTTAGAGCCATGGAAATGCAGGAACATAATCTTCTGTCCTATTCTCCAAGATGGATGTGCCTTCATTATTTGAGACCACCCATGAATAAGTATCTTTTCACCTCCAAGGGGAATGGAGTAGGTCGACATAAACATCATGTTGTGACCAAGCGCAAGTCTGACCCGACCATGGTCAGGCATCTGTATAGGAACAATAGAACTAGGAAATTTCTGTTGCAAGAAGATCACAGTTGTAAAACTGCGTATAAGCAATAGTTTATGAACAACATATATAACAGAAAACAACTCGTACCATAAGTTTCTCGACACAGTTGGACTTGTTCAACGCGTGCAGCAGTGGCACACATATCCCACGTGGCCTTCCACCATTGAAACGCCCCACAAGGACCTCAAGACGATCAATAATGTCTAGGAACTTGTGGATGTCGTCCCAGTGAACTTCAGTGCCATCAGTAACAGCCGAGTTGTTACAGAATAACAAACGAGCAGCCTGCTTAACTCTGAAAAAACCTACATGTGCCACCAATTATAAGAAAACATTAGTTAGAAGTAGCATCTTCATGAGAGATTCGTTGCTACTTCTAAAGTTAAATTGTGATTAGTTAGACAAAATAGGTGGATTAAGAAGTAATCGAGGCAACAAGCAAGAACCAGATACAAAACTAACATGGATGAACAATTGGAAGGACGTCGGGGTGGAAGATCGCAGTGAAGATGAGACCAGGTTCGCTATTTCCATCAACATTCGTGCGCCAACTTTCAGTCCGTAACACTTGAGAAAGTTTATCCAAGTTTGGCCATAAAAAACCGCGATCTTCTTGGTTCATGAACCCAACTCGGAACTTATATCCATGGCTTGTCTTCACTGTGACCATTAAACTAGTGTATTCAATTATGGCAAGGCTGAGCATCTTGAGTACATGTGTTCTGGCAGAGCAAATAATGCACTACAGGAAAAATAATATGAGAACAAAATGTATTCCCTATCCAAATCTAGAAATAACTTCCTCCTTCACGTTAGTGTTGACAATCGTACCGGTAGTACCTTTTATCCAAATATAGCAATCCAAATTTCCAAATTAGTTGACAGCATGTTCAAAAAAAACCCACCCACCTGGCTAGAAAAGAGGATTCTAGGAACGTACTATGCGCATTTTAAAATCCTGTGTTAGGATGAGAAGGAACAAGTGTGGCATCTCGCCAAGGGCGCAGAAACCTGTAGGGTCCTTGCACTTTGGGCACTGCAAATGAAACACACTAGATTCAGTAGGAAGAAAAATGCATCAACGGTGGCGGCTGCCATCCTAGGATTACCTGCGACCAAGGGACTTGGATTTATCGGGGATGGATGAAGAATTTATACTTGGTTCTCCATGAGAAAACCCTATGCAATCGCCGAGAGGGGGTTTTCTCTGAACAAGCAGAGGAGGGAGAAGGGGATTCAGGCCCAGTGAAATATTGCCGCTTTGTCCCTCCAGCTTACTGCTAAAGCTGGAAGGGGGGGGGGGTTGTGATTTGACGGCTCATTGGGCATTACTGCGGCGCTACGACCAGGGTGTGTCTACCATGTAGTTGTGCACTCTAATTTGTGCATATGGCACGTGGACCCCGTTGCCGGATGCCCCACATATCAGCGAAAGGAAGTAGAAAGACAGGAGTAACTAGTTACACAAAAAAATATTTTTGACAGAGAGATACTCCCTCTGTAAAGAAATATACAAATCTTTTATATCACAACTTTATACATAAGAAAAATCAAGGGGAATATATATATAACATATATAATTATAAAAAATAGAGTTGTTTTTAACACAATATAGACAAGTTGGTTGAAAGAACATGCGGTGCCCCCATGTTTGGTTTTGGTAATTGATGACAATCTCTATGGACTAATGGTTGCCTTGAGTTATACTTGAAGGTTTTGTCCATAGTCTTTTCTTGGAGTACATGTGTTGGTTTCAAGGAGAGTTTGTGTCGACCAATGTGCTATTCAAGGAATTACCTAAAGATTGGTCTTGTGAGAGGTTGATCAAGACTAAGTCAAAGAGTGAATCAAGTTGATCAACCCACAAAGCGTAGAAGATGTACCGAGAGGGATCAAGTGATCCCATGGTATGGTAAGCATTGTCAATTACGCTTCGTGTACTAACCCATGGTCTTCGTGAGGGTTCTTTGTGGGGTTAGGTTGCGGTGTGCAAGTTCAAGTGGAGCATCATAGATAGATCAAATGCTTGAAGCTTGCCGTCCTTTGTGGTGACAATGGACTTGTGAAGAAGATGTGCGGAAGAGTGGCTCACCCATAGTGGAGTATGGGGGAGCAATCAACTAGTCTTCATCAAGTCAACACAATCAAGAAAGGTTGCGGTGTGCAAGTTCAAGTAGGAGCATCACAAGAGATCAAATGCTTGAAGCTTGTCGTACCTTTGTGGTGACAATGGACTTGTGAAGATGTGCGGAAGAGTGGCTCACCCATAGTGGAGTATGGGGGAGCAATCAACTAGTCTTCATCGAGTCCAACACAATTAAGAAAGGTGGTCCGAACTTGAGGGAAGTCAAGATCGTCATCATCTAGCTCAAGTGGACCATGTGCAAGGCAAAGGTTTGCCCTTGTAGGTTTTCTATTTTACCGGTCTCATGATGGTAGTTGGGAGACCGGGTTATAGATCAATTGCGTACTATCAAGGGGGCTCTCGATGAGTAGCTTGATCGTATCGTTGTTGAGAGCTCAAACCATTGCATCCTTGCATCATCTTTATTGGTTCTTATTTGGTTCTCTCTTTGAGTTTGAGCTTATGGTCATCTTGTTGACGAGCTTGAGTTCATCGAAAACGGAGTTCGTTTGCATCTTCTATGATGTTTTCGGTGTTGGAGGTTTTGCCGGTTCTTCTCGGTTGGAGGTTCCACTCCTCTTTTTGTTAGGCATACCTCCCCTGTCTCTTCTTACTATAACCAGTCGTTGTTTTGATGCTACTCGTCGTCTTGTATCTCAACAAGCTTGAGTTGCTCATTCGGAGCTCATATGCAGAAGTTATTGGCAGTTCTGGTTTTCCGTGGAGTTTACTTGCTTTCATGGAAGTGGCTTAAGGATGGCACCAGCGGTAGTACCACTAGGCCGGAGCGGTAGTACCGCTTAGCGCCACAAGCAGTAGTACCGCTGTCCCAAGCGGCAGTACCGCTGCGGCCAACGGTAGTACCACAGCGGTACTACTGCTTGTGGCGCCCATGGCCATAAGCGGTAGTACGGCTCCGGGTCTGCGCTGGTACCGCCTCGACTCAAGACGTGGTTTTCTCGTGTCGGGTTCAGCGGCAGTAGGAGCGGTAGTACCGCTCATGTGCAGTAGTACCGCGGCTACCACCACCCCTAGTGCCACTCAATGGCCCTCCTCTCTGTCCTTCTCCCTATTCTCGTGGTAGGCGTTGTGCGCGGTCCCAGCGGTAGTACCGCCGGGCCGGAGCGGCAGTACCTCTTATCGCCACAAGCAGTAGTACCGCTGTCCCAAGCGGCAGTACCGCTGCGGCCAACGGTAGTACCGCTGGCTCCAGCAATAATGCCGCTCATACAGCTCCGCCACGCACTTTGTTTTGCTCCGCTCTCCGTGTTCTACCTCCCGGGTGGAAGTACCGCTCCCCTAAGCGGTAGTACCGCTCATGCGCGGACTGAGCACTTAACGGTTGGATTCGGGTGCTCCTATAAAAGGGGTCTTCTTCCCCATTCAACCTTATCCTTTGAGCCCGTGTTCTTCCCCCATTGTTGACCTTCTTCGAGCTTGCTAACTATCAATCCCTCCATGGATTCTTGCTAGTTTTTGAGGGAAAAGAGAGAGGAGATCTAGATCCACATTTCCACCAATCACTTTCTCCTCTATGTGAGGGGAACCCCTTGGATCTAGATCTTGGAGTTCTTTGTGTTCTCTCTCCTCTATGTGAGGGGAACCCCTTGGATCTAGATCTTGGAGTTCTTTGTGTTCTCTTTCTTGTTCTTCCTCTCATTTTCCTCCCTAGCATTAGTTGCTTCGGTGGGATTTGAGAGAGAAGGACTTGGGCACTCCGTGTGCCCTTGCCATTGCATTTGGTGCATTGGTTTGAGTTCTCCACGGTGATACGTGGAAGTTACAAGTTGAGAAGATTATTACTCTTGGGTGCTTGGTACCCTTGAGCTTGTTCCTCTTGGGTGCTTGGGCACCCTAGACTGTTGGTGGTGTTCGGAGCTCAATCATTGTGGTGTAAAGCTCCGAGAAAGCGTCGGGGTCTCCAATTAGGTTGTGGAAATCGCCCCGAGCAATTTGACGGGTACCAGTGACCGCCCCAAGGGTTGCCAAAGTGTACGGGTTCGGTGACCGCCCCCAAGGGTTGCCATTTGTACGGGTTCGGTGACCGCCCTCAAGGGTCCCTTAGTGGAATCACGGCATCTTGCATTGTGCAAGGGCGTGAGGAGATTACGGTGGCCCTAGTGGCTTCTTGGGGAGCATTGTGCCTCCACACCGCTCCAAACGGAGATTAGCATCCGCAAGGGTGTGAACTTCGGGATACATCGTCGTCTCCGCGTGCCTCGGTTATCTCTTACCCGAGCCCTTTACTTATGCACTTTACTTTGTGATAGCCATATTGTTCTTTGTCATATATCTTGCTATCACATAGTTGCTTATCTTGCTTAGCATAAGTTGTTGGTGCACATAGGTAAGCCTAGTTGTTTTAGGTTTTGTGCTTGGCAAATTAACCGCTAGGTTTATTCCGCATTTGTTCAAGCCTAAATCGTAATTGTTTTAAAGTGCCTATTCAATCCCCCTCTAGGCGACATCCACGATCTTTCATTGGTGATGATGGTGTGACTGCCATCCTGCAATATAGGCCGTCCGATTTATATCTGACGGATACGAAGGAAACTATGGCAATTTTGCAAAGAGACACCCACACACCTCTCCACATTTGCAAATAAGGCATTGCCTCGTTCATTCTTTTCTCTCACAAGATAAAATACTCATACAAATGCATCTTGATGTTACGTGCAATGCACGGGCATTATGGGGGTTCAACTGAGAATATAATACTCAGACAGACTCATAGTTCTGGACTTTGGGCCGCAGGCCCACCTTGCATGTTTGGGGGCCCATGTGTTCTACCTCAGCGCTTTTCATATTGCAAGCGATCGGTACGGCGCTGGTTTTATATGTTGTTGCAAGGCGAATACACAAAATTGAATAAAGCACGACAATTGTTGGAATGAAATCGAACGATAGTTCCTAACCAGCAATGAGAGTTGCAATTCTATCAACGATATACCATGTGATAAATAATACTATCGTATTACTTATACACACAGGACACTTGTTTCACCATGCCAGATTATTACATCAAAATCTCTCATAGGATAGATCAGCTCGGCAGTTGCGTGCTGCTACTGAAGAATTTCAAAGTTGATTTGGACCAGCTCTCCTTGCCGAGAAAGTTCGATTTTGAGATCATCCCCTACCGCAAGATATGATTTAGATTTGAACCTTGACCATCCTTTAGCACCAATCATCATGCAACCATCCTTTGTACTTACGGTATATTGAGCAGGTTCATTCACACCAAGGCTGCGCATGGTAAGAGAAAGCTGGCCGCTGTCGCCCGGATTGTTGAACGACTCCCTCATTGCTCTAGGAATTCTCTGTTTGCAAATAAGAAGACATACCCAAACAGTTAGTGTTAGATCAACACAGTGAATCATGGGAAACAACATGGAAATAAAAAAGAACGAAACACTTGGGCGGCCAATGCTTACCAAGAAGGTGGACATGTCAGTTTTTGTAAGGACTTTGGTATATGAAGTGCAAACTGCAGCCCAGTCTGTTGCCGCTGCAACTGCTCGTTTGGTTGCTGCTGCACGGGACGGAGAAGATGCAAGTGCAAGTGTTGGTGCAGGTGCCGAAGCCGCTGCTGCTGCCGAAGATGGTGCTCCTTGTAGAGCAGGTGCCGGTGTCGGAGCAGGTGCCGGTGTCGATGCCTGATCCTCCGGTAGATCAACCTGATCCGCTGACGCAGTCGATGCCCAATCCTCAGCTGGATCAGACCGAGTTGCTGCCGCTGTCAGTGCTAGAGCAACTGCCGATGCTCGATCCGTTGCTGAAGGTGGCACCGATGTGCGAGACAGCGGCGATCGTGTCTGGTCTGCTATGATCAGCTTTCTGACTTGACTAGGCTTCATGACCGTGATCCAGTTTTTTTCTTCATTTCTTTTAAACGCGAGAAGGACTAATTGTGGCATTTTTGTTAAACCAAACTGCAGTTCATCATAGGGATTCAGCTTGTACTCAGACAACAGACTGATCCAATTTTTTCCAGTAATATAAGTGATGGACAGTGCCTTCGTTACTGACACGACATAAGAAGTGAAACCTGTAAAAATAGCCATCGTAGAGCAAAACCAAACGGTTTATTCTATGATGATTGTCACATGGCAAAACCTGCATCGTAAAATTGCAGGAAAAGAAAGAAAACATGACATTAAATCAATAAGATTTAGATAGTAAATCAATAAGATTTACTTGATGTGACACGAGTGAATCCTTACCAGGAAATCACTATGTTGAAGTACTAAACAGAAGATTGATCGTCCAACTACGGGTGGCATGCAGGGGCCCCGCCTACTCCCACAAGCAGGACATTCCAAAGGTCGTGACAAATCGTATGGACCGAACATCCATGGGACTGGAAATCCTGGTGGGTGCAATAAACCCTGCAATGCATACAGATATTGGAGTGTAACCATAATTGATAAACCGTCCTCACAAAAAAGATGATCTGGATACTTCAAAATATACAGACTGAATTGAGTGGACATACATTAACATAGATCGTTCTCAGGACTGACCACACAACAAAAACGGCAATACTAATAAACAATACATGGTTCACAAACACAAATCAAGTACTGAACAATAGTACTTACTACAGACAAGCAAAGTTGCACTAATTAAACCCTGTAGACTATTTCTTGCCACCGACCTACGGGATGAACCCCGCATAACTGACTAGGCCATGGACTTCGTGAGAGATGTCTACATGCACCATCACCATCTCGTCAACCTTGGAGAACCTAACAAAGTGGTATTTCCACTCATAAACATGATCATGAAGACAGGCCGCATCAGATTTGTTGCGAAGCTTTACAAGAACCACACCCTTCGTAATCGAAGGCACAACTAGGAAATTGTTGTGGTCAAGTACAGCCTTGAGAACACGCCTGACAACAATGCTACAGGAAAACACTAGTTCAGGACACGTGGCGACAAGGACGCAACAGCTGGATAGTCTAGCAGTAGAACTCATCCTCAGGTCTTCCAGTTCACATGGCATGACTTTGAGAACTTCATCTCCACCGCGGACCTGGTTCTAATTCAAACAGAAACCATATTTTATTACTACCTTCGTTCAGAAATATAAAATGATTTTCGATATTATACTCCATATATGACTACATATACACACAGAAATGAGTGAACAAAGACACTAGAACATGTCTTCAAAGGCATGAGAGTAGAGGGATTACTTGCAATATCCATAACACAAGTTACTGAGGCAAATATACCCTCTTCAAAGGTAGCATTGATGTTCATAAAGTACTCCCTCCGTCCCAAAATTCTTGTCTTAGATTTCTCTAGATATGGATGTATCAAGTCACATTTTAGTATTAGATACATCCGTATCTAGACAAATATAAGACAAGAAATTTGGGACAGAGGGAGTAGTTGAAAGTAATCTATAAGAAATAAGTGTCAACCTCTCGCATGTTTTGGTTAAAAGAGGAATTTAGAACCATCATTTGGCACACAAAAATCACATGCAAGATCACCCAGAAAGTTGTACTACTAGTACTAGTACTGCGTGTTAGATGAAAAAACACGATCAAGATCGAGAAAAAGATCATCAAGAAGAGATATTACCTAGACTTGCTTAATGAGGGATCCCGGAGAGGGGGGCTTGGACAGGGCGATGGCTTTGAGCTTGTATTCGGTAGTCTCAGCAGGGTGCTTGTGCTTCTTCGTACCATGAGCCTCAACGGTTTTGGCCAGAGCCATAGATATCACTTTGGCCGGTGCTCCAGCGTCCATCAAGAAACTGTCAAATAGAAATAAAAGAAAAGAAACCATAATCACAAACCCAAAAGAAGAAAAGAGAGGGAGTTATAGGATCAGTCTTGGGGTTGCAAGATTGGGCCTTGGCCAGAATCAACACCATTGATGTGGTCACCTTTCCTTCTTTGGGAGAGAAGAACAATGGTAGAAGCAGGTCAGGGTTTTCTTGAAGAAATGAGGAACAAGATGAGGGAGAAGCGAGTTGGGTAGAGAGGAAGCTGAGAGAGAAGAGTGAAATGATGGTTGCTTCGTCCGTCTAACTTACTGCTGGAAAGGAGGGGGTTTTGTGATTTGAGGGCTCATTGGGCATTACTGCGGTGCTTCGATCGGGGTAGTCTACCGTCACTCTACTACGAAGTAATTTAGTGCATGTCTGGTGGACCCCGATGCTGGCTGTCCCACACGTCGACGAAAGTGAGTAATTTAGTGCATGGCTGGAGGAGGATCCGCACGGTAGAGCGTGTCCACTGTTTTTCTAAAGAAAAAAATGATTACAGCAAGCGTTTCCACTCTTACGACGGAGGAGTGCGAAACACGACAGCCACTTGAACATACACAGTGCTCCTACTACTAGGCATGTGCAGTGGTTCATACGTCAGTACTACATAATATTGTTGCTAGTGTAGTAAGATATGACGACAACAAATGATGTTGTGCGCATGTCAACTATATGAACAGTAATGTAGTAACATAGTACCGCGTTCTCGACTGTCCGGTCGAGAATGAACGGTGAGATCAATGCTAACAGAACTAGGTCTACAGCGCACGGAGAGTACGGTGCTACAGTACTCCACGAAACATGAACCATATGAAGCACAAATAGTGTAGGGTGTATGAAGGGTGCACAGGATGGGACCAAAAGTTCCCTTCTCGACCCACTTTTGGGTATTTGGCAGAGTGCTTGAGTCCACACTACTAGGTTAACACAAATACAGGAAGAGGAAACAATTACTCCCTCCGTCTAGGTGTGTAAGTCATCTTACGTTGTGCACTGCGACCAAGGCGGAGAGGAAAACGAGAAAACTTAATGTCTTTTTGCTAATTAATAGCATTGCATGCAATGAACTAACCACTGCATGTCATGTTTATTAGTCTCAAGTCATTGAAAGCATGCACGACTCACGTCTCTTATTGGTTGATATGTCACAGAACAAGAAACGGGGAGGGAGTTAATGTACCGTGCCTAAGTGTTTTGGGATTATTTGGTTTTCGTAAGGTGACTTACACACCTAGACAGAGGATTATATTGAGATGAGAATGCAACCAAACACACCCACACGTTTTGTGCTACAGTGACTGATCTGCACCGTCTGAGTTTGATCCAACGGTCATATTGCACCGAGACATGGACATGCCCATGTAGAGGGCGCCTAAACACCACCGAAGTCCCTCTGCTTCTCGAGGCACATGATGTTGGTGATGCAGGGGTGAAAAGGCTAAAAGGCAATGCAATATACGGGAAGGCGGAGGGAGCCATCCGAGGAGCGGGGAATATTTTGGTTTTCACCATGGTAAAACACCAGTCGACGACTTCTCACATCAGGGAGCAGTGGGTTTTACAGGCAGAGTCATCATGACTAATTGCTGCCGCGCCTGCTCCTGTCAATCAAAAAAATTAAAAATCCTGCCGCGCCTGCTCTTGTTAATCAAAAAATTAAAAATCTTGCCGCACTCAAACACCAAAGCAACGCCGCGGTGGATATTTAAATTTACCCGCCGGCAAGTAGATAAAAAGGGGTGTAAAACAAATGTGGCGGCGGCCTAGCTAATCGGTCGAACTAGCCCAACTAGCTAGCCACCGTGCTTCACTGATGTACTCGGCGGGAAAAGTGGTCTTTCGTGATTTGACGACTCATTTACTTGCTTGGGAAAAAACACGCGGTAGGGCGTCCCACGTCAGGAAGAATATATGCGTGCACCACCCGGGAGGACCCCGAAACTGCGCGGTAGGGTGTGCCATGTCTAGGCATGGAGGAAAACTATGCGTGTAAAGATGTACTGTATCAGATGTAGTACCTATGGTTCGACCTCGGGACCAAGCCAGTCGGTCGAAAACACCCCACTAGCCACACAGCTTCATCATGCTAACATGGCACGGAGGATAGGTGTGGTTAGCTCCGTCTCGACCAGCCACAACGTCTCTTGTTCTAGGCGATTCTTCTATTTTCCAAGCTTTTTTTAGTTGTAATAAGACCACGGCAAGCTAGCGCCGCTCTTCATGTGTGCCCGTGCAAAGGTTAGATGATGGAGAGAAGAGAGAGATCACAGACCTAGGACCCACCAGTAAGTGAGTCAATGGTCATGCATGTGTTGATGAGGCACTCCCTCTACTCTAATCAACGTAATACTGTATAAAATCAAGTTATGGGACAAAGCCAACAACCATTGTTGTTTCAGGCTATCAACTTACGCTTTGTAGTCCAGGTTGCTAGTTCATATCTCATCTTTTGGATTTGTTAGTTTTAGGTCCAAATTTGCTTAATGACAAGTGGGACCCCCGTGTGTTGTTCCAATATTTCAGTGTAGGATGGTTTTTTTGAACAAACACTTTGCGCGGTTAGACAAGTAATGACACAAGTTACACATATTTTGCAAGTTTACGAACAAAAATGATAGCGGCATAGAATATCACATCCACCCCGCAGCTTAGATGCTATGGTGATACGAGTTTTTACACCGTTGGAAGTGAGATCCAATGGCTTGGGAGTAGTCTTTGTAATTATGCGCAATTTCCAAACTCTCCAAAGGTTTTTTTGCAAATAAAACATTCAGGCCTCGTGTGTGCCATTGCATCTTGGATCCAATGGCTCCCCGTTGCTCATATTAGGTGCTCCCCGTAGCTTAATTACCCGCTACGGTGATATGAGCATCTAGGTCGTATGATCAGTGATTAGATGGCACATGCGTAGTACTTGTACTTTCTGCGCAATTCCCAAACTCTCTCAGCCGTATATTGCAAAAACATTCAAACCTCCTATTGTGGGCTGTTAGATCTCCGTGAACTCGTATCACCATAGAATCTACGGTGCGGGAGCACCTCATATTCTCTTGTGCGAGAAAACATAAGGTGCTCTCGCAGCTTGGATGCTATGGTGATACGAGCTTCGAGGTCGTTTGATCTGAGATCCAATGGCATCCGAGCAGTCTTTGTGCTTGTAAGCAGCGGCCGAACTCTTTGTTTTTTTTGCAAAAAACCATTCGAACCACCGAGGAGGTGTTGGCTCACAAATCCAATGGCTCCGAAGAGCTTGTATCAACAAAGCATCTAAGGTGTGGTAGCGCATGATATTCTTACATACAGGAGAATATGATGTCCTCCTTCATCTTAGATGCTACGGTGATACGAGCTTCGAGGTCATTGGATATGGGATTCAAGGGCATTTGAGTAGTTTTTGTACAAATTGTGTGCAATTCTCAAACTCATCAAGGTTTCCTGTAAAAATATTAAGACATCATGTGAGCTGCTATATCTCAGATCTACAAGCTCCAAGCAACTCGTATCGGCATATAGCATCTAAGGTATGGAGGCACATGATATTCTCCCAGGGAGGAGGGGTGGGGGGTGCACAACCAATCGGTGGTTGGGAGGGTGGGGACAAATATAATCTAAACAACCCTAAATAGAGCTTCACAATTTTATCTAAGGTCAAGGGGGTGACCCCCGACAATCATAGCTCCGCCTAATTAAACACAACATTTGCATGTGCTGTAGTACTAGACTTAATATTCATGTTTCAGTTTCATGCTCATTTTAAATATTGAATTGAGGACCATGCATGTCTTACATTTTACTCCCTTCATTCCTAAATATTAGTCTTTTTAGAGATTTCAAGTGTACTGGCACATATGGATGTATATAGACATATTTTAGAGTGTAGATTCACTCATTTTGCTCCATATGTAGTCGCTTGTTGAAATCTCTAAAAGACTAATATTTAGGAACAGAAGGAGTATTTTTGAATTTGTGTCATACATGCATGGTTTGGAAAAATAGATGCACTGTACTTATTGGATTGTTGTTGTGTTCATGTGTGGGTCTCTCTCTCTCTGTGTGTATGTGTGTATGTGTGTGTGTGGTCATATGCTTGATACATACAAAGTTTTCTCACCTCCATATTGTTCATCTTTTAAATTTGAATTTGCATTGAAAAACTTACCAGGGATACTATGAAATGTGAAATCCACGTTGAGATCACTATATCACAAACTCAGTCTAATTCAACAACTCGTCGTATATCAATTACCACGTTGAGATTAGTATTTGCAAGGAAAACACGGGCATTGTAATACACATAGATTCATTCGGCAATTTAAAAGGTTCCTTTTGTATTCTCGAATGGTAGGACCCAACGGCGTACCATCCAGACCTTGGCTCATGTTGATCCTAAAAAAATAAAAAAATAAAAACCAGGCTCGTGTCCTTCTGGTGGCGTGCGTGGTATGCACATTAGGCAACCCCAACCAGTCGAGCCTCCGCGTTTCGAGTCGAAATATCTGGCGGCCAGAATTCCAGCCCTAGGAAATTCCCCTCATGTCCCCGGTCCATAATGGCTACCGATGAACAACGGAGGGATGCTTTAGTAACTACACAACATTACCTACCGTGCCGAGCACGGTTCAATTCCCTCCATCGCCACTCGCCAAGGTCACCCATCAACTGCATTGCCTAGTACTACTACTACACCACCAGGATGAGCACAGAATTGAGCCCGTTTGTTCGTGCCTAGTACTTGAGTTAATATATCAGGAAATGCACTGGTACGGAGGGATTATCCTTTTGCTCTGCATATATAACTTGTCTGAAGTCTAACTAAGAAATTTTTTTGACCAAATCCTTTCTTAAGAAATACAATAGGACAGATGTATGGCTTGAAAATTTATTGCATGGTGCAGGTTATGATATTGTTTCGAATCCTGGATCTTAAATTTTAGAAAATCCAAAAGTGACCACAAATTCTTGAAACTGAGCATGGTCACGTGATATTTCACAAACATTACTTCATAATTTTTTCTTCAATTTGAGACAAGCTGCTTATGACAAGTTGCACAAATGAAGAGCCAAGGTATTTTGGAACAAAGACCTGTCATGTTAAGGCGAACGCTTTCACTATTGAAACCGTGGGCGTTTACATGCCACCACGAGTCCCGCTTCTCATCGGCAGGTGCCGTCCGAGCAAGCGTGTGAGTTGACGGGAGGCGTGCGAGCAGACCATTGCGCCGGCTGACAGGGAGGCGCGTGAGCAGACCGCTGTGCAGGCTCACCGGGAGGCGAGCCCTTTGACCAGGCTCCGCCGCCCACCTTCGTCCCAACTGCTCCCACTTTTAATGTCACCGGCGCCGTAGTTTAAAATAAACCCCGCACTACCCGATATCGCTACAATCTTATCTCTTCCTCTCCGATTCTCCCGGCGTCTACCTCCAACCGGCCTGACCTAAACGTACGCCATGCCGCATCACGATGGTCTGCCCTTAGTCTTCCAGTTTCCCAAGGAAGACACCCAGCCGGAGTCTCAAGAACATAAGGCGCTTTGGGACAAGCTTGAACTGGCCTTGCGAGAAGACGCCGTGCGTGTCCCCGCTCCCGTTCTGGCTCCCATCGCCCCGACTGCGCCAGCGCCCATCCCCGTGGCATTGATGGGCTGGGAGCCGAACATTGTCGCCGAGCTTGATGCCACGGGGTTCCACGAGGTCCCCACCAACTTTCACGCGCCTGTGCACCTGCCAGCGCATGCGCCTGCGCGTGCACTGACGCGCACGCCCGTTCCGGTGCCCGTGCACCTGCCAGCGCATGCGCCTGCGTGTGCACTGACGTGCGCGCCCGTGCCGGTGCCCGTGCACATGAATGTCTCCGCCGCGCCGTTGACAGCGCCTGTCCCCGCACGGGTGCCAGTGCCCCCCTCAGCGGCATGGATGGCCACCGTCGACCGCTTCCTTGCACCAACGCTAGTCGCCTCCTCCCGCCAGTTGACTCGCTCCGAAGTCCAGAACATTTTGGCCTTCCTTGAAGCTAGGCAACGTCCAGGAGTACGCCAACAACGGCGCAAGGCGCCGCCGTCGCCGTCGGTCAGTGGCTCGATGACACAAATAGCACGGCAGAGGAGCCGCTTCCCACCGCAAGACGCCGCCGCGTAATCTAAATTTGCCATGAAAAACGTTTGGATTGCCATGCTTAAAATCCAAACATTTATCATTTTCGTTTATTTTAGATCGATCATCGTATAATTTAAAGTCAGAGTCAGACTGAACGAAATCTATGGTTTGATCGATTGAATGTTCTGCTAGAGCCGTATCAAATTAAATATAAAACGTCATCAAGCCACATGTATTCCTTGTCATCTAACGACCTAGACTGCTTCAATGTCGAGCGCTCAACACGTTTAGCGTGCAGTTAATTTCATGTCAAAAATAGTGCTAATCACATAATAACACGCAAATAATATCCTACTTAATATCCGCATGCACTTAATATACTTCCAAATTAACGTGCATTGCACGTACACACTGACTAGTGCTGCTAGCACGTGAAACTGGTGCTGTAACTTGTGAATGCGTCCAGATATGGTCAACGGCAACATCGCCCATGAGTTCTCCGTGTTTGCCCGTGCATCTAAACGCAGAAGGGGAGGAGAGAGAGAGAGCATGCATGGAACCCAGTAGTAAGTGAAGGCGAATATTACTAAAAATAATATTACATGTTATCAATTAAATAGGCTGTGGTAATACAAAAACATTATGTGAACAAAGGGAGGTACAACAAACATTGTTGTTCTACGTATGTTGCCTATTGACGTGCGTCTTGAAGGCCCTGGTCGCATGTTCGATCCTCGTCCTTTATTTTTTTAATTTGTATATGGGTCCAAATTTGTTTCATGACATGTGGGCCCCTCGGTGTGTAGTTTGTAGCACTTTAATTTGTGGGTCGAAATTTGTTCCATTCCAAGTGGACTATCGGTGTGTAGTTTTGTAGCTTATTTATAATAATTAAAGAGAACAACAGAGTTTTTTGCAATAATACCATGGTGCGACGTTGAAGGCAAGAAAGGACGTGCGAGAGAGCGATGACTGAGCCAGAGGGAAATCAACTAGGGGAGTTGCGGGGGTTGCAACGGTGTTTCGAGTAGTTGTGGGCCGAATGCTATGAAAATATAATCTAAACCGACCAGAATAAATGCCTACACAAATTAATCCAAGGTTGGAGTGCCCCTCGCAATGTAAATAGCTCCGTCTTTGCGAGGGATGGAGAGGTAGCTTCAATGTGTGGAAGATACGGCGTGAGAAAGCGAGGTCATTCGAGAGACATATAGGTAGAGAGAGAAAATGAGTGTGGTCTAAGATTCATTAAACAAATATATATGCTCTGGAGAGATATTGTCCGATTGAGCTTTTGGCAAGGGTGAGGGCTGTAAGATAGAGCTTGAGAGATGATCCAGTCATAGACGTGTAGATATATTTTGTGCGTGGGAGGAAGCAAGGTCAATCAATCACATAGGGTCGTCGTGCGATCGAAAGAGTGAGACGAATTGGAGAGAGTGACCTAGATAGATAATGCGCGTGAGAGAGTATACAATGTGAATAAGTCAAATTGGGCTCAAACATGGTGATATATCGTTTTTGTCCAAGAAAGAGCGAGGTCAATCGAGACATAAAAAGAGAGAGAGAGAGAGGGAGAGATAGAGGGAGAGGGAGAGAGAGAGAGTGAGCGTGGCCCACCATGAGGTCGAAAGAGTGGGGGCGGCTTTGATGGACTAACCTAGATAGACAATCTACGTGAGAGAGTATAGAGTGTGTCGATCGAGGCCCGAACTGGGAGATATATCATTTGTGTGTCAAAGAAAATGAGGTAAAACGAGACTCGGATAAAGAGAGCGAGATTGAGCGAGTGTGGCCCGCCGTGCGGAAGAAAGAGTGAGACAGTCTCGAGGGAGTGACCTAGATAGACAACGTGCGTGCGTGCGCATGAGAGGTTGGGGTCTAGATAGGCAATGCATGTATTTAGTGCGAGAGGGTGAGAGGGAGAGGGAGAGAGAGCTCGAGCTCGGCATGGGGTGCAATGGCGGGTGTGTGAGGTAAATACATTTCGTAACAGAGTGGAAAAAGGGAGTTGTGTAGTTGAGAGAGTTAGAGCTCGAAACACGGAGAGAAAGAATGGATGTGTGTTGGAAACCGATAGCTTCCTAAGGTGGTTAGTAGAGGAAGATTGACTGATATAGGAAGTATGTAGCGCGTGTGCGCGCGGGGGGGGGGGGGGTCTAAAAACAATATTTGAATGTAGATAGTACGAGACTTAATATCGATGTTTCAATTTGGTGTACATTGTAACATTTGAACTGAGGACCATGCATATTGGTAATTATTTCGAATTCGTGCCATACTAGGTTTCGAAAAGTTGACATTGACTCGATTTATTGTGCTATTTTGTAGGTCATATTTTGAATCCATCCAAAAGTTTTCTCACTACCATGGTGTTCATCATATACATATAAATTTGTATTAAAAAAGTAGTGTGGATATAGTGAAATGCGAAATCCATGTTAGAATTGGATATTGCTATGTGACACACACTCTAATTTAAATAACTAATTATGTGACACACACTCTAATCCATGTTAGCTGGGTACCGTTTTGATTTTTTTCAAATAACTCCTGATTAATTAATTTATAGTATCTCATTTCGAATGACTAATTATTGCAAGGAAAACACGGGCATGGTAATACATACAGATTCGTTTGCAAATGAAAGAAGATTTGTTTGCATTCTCAAATGTAGGCGCACCAGGCAGACCAGGGTCGTGTCGTGGTGGTCGCGTGTGTCGGAAGGACGCTTAGCACCCAGCCACCCCCCCCCCCCCCCCCCCCCCCAAAAGGACGACGACAAAGTAAGTTCGCACTTCCACGTTTCAGATTGAAATATCTGGCGGCCCCAATTTCCAGCCCTACAAAATCTCCCTTCTCCACCGTCCCCTTCCGCGCCCAGATTGCTCAAATCCCTAATTCCCCGCCAACCCAAGCAAAGTTCGAATCGCCCCTCGTCTCGTCTCTTTCCACACCTCTGTGCCAGACGACGACAAAGACGACGGTCACGCTTCACCACCGCACCGGAGCTACCTCATCTACGCCCTCGTCCACCGCACATACAAGCAATTTTACAACACCATCAGGTTTAACTATTGGCCAGAAATTGAAGAGTTGAATTAGATATAATCAGGGATGTGATGTACCTTCCCGTGCGCATGCTACTCTTGCAAGTTGTGACTGTCCATTTGCGCAAGCTCGATGCCATGCCCGTGCTACCGCCGCTGCCTCCCACGCAGGCTACACCCAGGGTTGGATCTTCATCTTCTTGTCCTTCCGTTCGCTTGAAGCCCGACGACCGCCCTCCAACGAGGGTGCGAGGAAGTGCTGTGTCGGATTGTCCAGCGGCGGCTAGGTTAGGGGCGAACCAGACTGGAGGCTGGAGCGGATGAATTGGGATTTTTCCTGCTATCGATCAATATGGGAGGCGCTCGTTTGGGCCTCGAGCCTGCTATAGGGCCTGCCTTGCACTTATGTTATTGGTCTATCCAAATTGAAACATTTTTCTTCATTTTTTACATTGCCTGCTCGTGCGTTGGGACGAACAAAACTAGTCTGGGCCAACCTGGACGACTCAAACTAGGTGCACACTTTCGAGCCACCCGAGGCGGCCGCCCATACCAGCCCCTATGGTGGCATCACCCCTTTTTGCGTGTATGATAGGGGTAGTGAAAAATATTCTAGTGGCGCTTTTGATTTACCCACAGAATGTTTGAATTGCTTGTTTCTATGAACTGAGTTCGCCAATAATGTGAAGGATGCCAGTCTTTTCATCCTATTGTAGATTGCTTAGATCTCGATATGCCAAAAGTAATCGCATGAAATATACAGTAAAAGCCAGTGTGATGTGTGTGGCTACAACTAGATTAACCATTCAACTTACCAATGCAGTATGGGAAGAAAGAAGTATTGGGACTGCGTATCCAAGCAATTGATGCCATGGACTCCTTCGTACAACCTTGTAAGCGAAAAAGAAGTTGCAATGTGCCTGTACAAAGAACTAGCGTAAGTTCAGTTACCTGCTTCTCGGAATTTTAGTTAGCCACTTATTGCAAAATTGTTCAATTACGTTGCTTGGCTTAATTTAGTTTGCTACCGATTACATAATGCCACAGCCTGTTAATCCTATTATAGACTGCGCCTATCTATGTGTTTGATACTTACTGTTAAGAATTACCTGTTTGCCTGAACTTAAATAGCTACTTGTTTGTTTAACTGCTTTGTTGTAGCAACAATGGGTTACAATGTTGTTAATAACTACTTTTCAGCATCAAATTGAAACTCTTTAATTCCTTGTTTGTTTAACTGGTTTGCTGTTATAACTCCCAGTTGAGATGTTTTGCTAACTTCAACTTTTCTGAATCCAATCGGAACTTTAATGGCAAAACAGGTTAGCCCAAGATCAAAGAGCGAGGTCCCCATGGACGTTGTATCATCCCACAGCAGCGGCACCGGCCCAATCATGCATTATGAATTGCCAACTGCTGATGCTCTGGAGGCTAAACTAGTTGTAGAAAGAGATTCTGCTTCTGCACTTAGATATGAAGTTGACATGTTGAGGAAGCAAACAACACAATCAGTAGCAGTACTCAAGAGAACCATTAAATATTTGGTGGACTTCAAAACGAAGCAAGCTAAGACTGACCACATTGTTAAGGTCCTGAAGGAAAAAAAAGAAATTAAATTCCCACTTGGTAAATCATAGGTGAAATGTTCTTTCCATCGTTGAATAACCTTTGTGTTGTTTGTTCATGTAATCAATCAAACCATTTGTTTTAGAGATCATGTAATAATTGTTTTTTTGTTTTTTGTTTTTTGGTTTGTAATTTTATTTGAGCACAAGTCTGTATTAATTGATAAGATTCAGAGACATTTCATTTTGATTGCTGTGCTAGACCTACAAATATCCCAATCGGGCTGAATGTGCATTCAACAATAATAGTAGTATAGATGGACCATAAGTGGCACGCATCGGAAAGGGCCAAGATGCTGTAGTAGCTTGGCTAAAAAAGGATGCTGTTGTAGCAAAGAAAAGTACAGTGGCCTAGCTTATGTATGTTAGTTGATATTATTGATCCATATACTCTATAAGTGTTTATATGTCTATTAGTTCTGTACATTCTTGGTTGATTGACTCGGTATTTGAATCTTGATACATCGCTTGTGTACATATCTAAATGGGAGTACACATTATTTTGCGTGTGACATTTGATTTGGACATGAAGTGTTCCAAATATTTGAATTAACCTTAAACTGGATTCTAGCTTTTGAATTTGAGTATCGGCATTTGTAAACCATATTCATATATGACAGTGGAATACATCTTTGTTGTCCTTTTGAAGATATATAAAAACACATAGAATGATTTATAAAGATTTGTATAGGGATACAAAATGGATTCGAATTTAGTTGCCAGGGTAAACGTGAATGCTTATTGTCCCAAAATTCGAAACAAGCGGCAAAATGTCCACTCCCACGTCGGCTGCCCGAAGCCAAGTGTTTGGGAGATGGAAATTACTGTCTACCCATTACATGAACAATCCATCGGCCCGATTTCCACTGCTCTAAATAGGGGTAGGATAGTAACTTCAATTAGACATGACACGACCGCCTCTGAGCCAATTCCGACACGGTGGGCGCCAAACATGGGTGACAAAACACATTTGATTCAAGCTCGTCCGAAAGACCTCTGTTTCTCCCTCCATTTCCCCATTCATACACGATGGGCGGCAAAACAAACTCGACTCGACCGAAATTGATGTAGGCAAATATTTTCAATAGGGCCAGGTTTGTAACTTCACTCAGACGTGACACAACCGCCCTACCTGTCAGCCCCGTTCATACACCGTGGGCGCCAACCATGGGCGCCAACCACCCTCTCCTCGCCCAAAATCGCTCTAGGCAAATATTGATGAGATGCGAGATTACCATCGTATCCCGAACCGACGAGATGTCCAAATTTTAAACGGGGGCTAAGTTCGTAACTTTCCCATATTTCAGACAGGCGTGTCCCAAAAATATGGTTCCCCGTACCTCTCCCTCCATTTTCCCATTCATACACCGTCCGCGCTAGAACACCATCCCCACACCAGCCTCCGTCTGTCACCCCATCCATCGCTGCCGTCCTCCACCACATCCATCGCCGCCGTCCTCCACCACATCCATCACCACCGTCCTCCACCATGCCGGAGCACCTACCAAGACCGCGTCGTCCACTGCTAGAGATGGACGTTTCTCATCCATGGTGACGGACCAAGAGCCTTGCATCACGTCCTCTCACTTCGTCGGCGCCGTCGTCCTCTTTGCCGGGGCCGCTCACACGACCTTCTCTTCCACCGCAATGGGACTTATCCCCCGATGCACCCGTCTACCATCGCAGATCTGCTTCAACGTCACCGACAGCCATCGCACCCCCGATGCCTACATGGCGCCGCAAGAGAGGTGGTACTTCATATCTCCTCAACTTTTTGATCTCAACCAGAAAATTGATCTTAACTTGGTTACTCTACTTTCTTTTCAGCTCTTAGAATTTAGTTCTTAGTTCAAAGCAAACAATGGCTGCTAAATATTGTTTCTCTGGTTTCCCCCTTTTATGATCACTATACAATCAGAATACGTGCTTTGTGTCATAATAGCACTGCTCGACCCATCAAGCAAAACAAGCTTAGTTGTTCAAATATGAATCTGATATTATTAAAACAGATTCGTTTAATTTGTCACCTAAATGCTCCTAAATTAGTTTCGAAAATGCGTGTTTGCCGCTCGGGTGTGTATCTCTACAGGGTGCCCACGGTGGGCCGTCCCACCCTGGGATTTTGGGTCGCCCCAGGCCCCGATTCCCCTCTGTTCTGCTACGCGCATCCGATCTCTACTCGCCCCCAGCCGCCTGCCTCACCGGCGACTTGCCGTCCCTGGATGACATGACTCTAGGAGGAGACGCCAGACTAACAGGAGGTCAGGAGCTGCTCGCCCAACAGCGTCACCGCTGCTCGGGCGCTCCGCCGTGCCTACCTTCCCAGTCCGTTCATGGCTCAGGCGTGCAACATCCACTAAGCAAACCCGATTTATCCTGAGATAAGTCCTCAACACTTAGCAGCCACTCCTCATCACCCATTTTCTAACTGATTCATTACTCATTAGGCAGAATTGTCATTAGGGTTTGTTGTGTGCTCAGTGCTACCTACACTTAATGGTTCAAATGTATTTTAGTAATCTTTAGTACGTGTAAAGTTCATAGGGTTTTCAAAATTCCGGCCCTAGGAAGAGACACTAGTCATTTTGGATTGTTGGTCGTAGTGACATTGACCCAGATTACTACTGCAAGCCAGGTTTGTTGACAATTTTACTTGTCTTTCTTACTCATTCGATATACTATCCAATTATTCACGTCGATTAGTTGCAAACAATAAGTGCTAGACAAAATTCTTGATTCAGATTTTGGACGGTCTCTTACTGCAGTTACAATTCTGCATACTTGTCCTAGTAAGCTCACAAGTAAATGATTGATTCACTACATCTATGCTTGCCTTGTCATATTTGTTGTCAATATTCTTTTAGGGTGGACCACCCTGTTTCTAAATACTGCAACCATAGACATGAGTGAATAGTATTTCTCTATGTGATCTCTTCCATCATGTGTAGGCAACTGCTACGTCTTGAGCTTGTGTTGGTTTTCCCCGATGAGGAAGGGATGATGCAGCAGAGTAGCATAAGTATTTCCCTCAGTTTTTGAGAACCAAGGTATCAATCCAGTAGGAGGCCACACTCAAGTCCCTCGTACCTGCACAAAGCGATAGGTACTCGCAACCAACGCGATTAGGGGTTGTCAATCCCTTCACGGTCACTTACGAGAGTGAGATCCGATAGATATAATATTTTTAGTATAAAGATGCAAAGTAAAAAGTAAAAGCAAAGTAAAAAAGCAAAGAAAGATTAAAGTGATGGAGATTGATATGATGAGAATAGACCCAGGGGCCATAGGTTTCACTAGTGGCTTCTCTCAAGAGCATAAGTATTCTACGGTGGGTGAACAAATTACTGTTGAGCAATTGACAGAATTGAGCATAGTTATGAGAATATCTAGGCATGATCATGTATATAGGCATCACGTCTGTGACAAGTAGATCGAAACGATTCTGCATCTACTACTATTACTCCACTCATCGACCGCTATCCAGCATGCATCTAGAGTATTAAGTTAAACATAGAGTAACACCTTAAGCAAGATGACATGATGTAGAGAGATAAATTCATGCAATACGAAATAAACCCCATCTTGTTATCCTCGATGGCAACGATGCAATACGTGCCTTGCTGCCCCTTCTGTCACTGGGAAAGGACACCACAAGATCGAACCCAAAGCTAAGAACTTCTCCCATGGCAAGAACTACCAATCTAGTTGGCCAAACCAAATGGATAATTCGAAGAGACTTGCAAAGATAACCAATCATACATAAAAGAATTCAGAGAAGATTCAAATATTATTCATAGATAGACTTGATCATAAACCCACAATTCATCGGTCTCAACAAACACACCGCAAAAAGAAGATTACATCGAATAGATCTCCACAAGAGAGGGGGAGAACTTTGTATTGAGATACAAAGAGAGAGAAGAAGCCATCTAGCTACTAACTATGGACCCGAAGGTCTGAGGTAAACTACTCGCACTTCATCGGAGGGGCTATGATGATGTAGAAGCCCTCCGCGATGACGACCTCCTTCCGGCGGAGCTCCGAAACAGGCCCCAAGATGGGATCTCATGGATACAAAAAGTTGCGGCGGTGGAATTAGGTTTTGGCTCCTATCTGATCGTTTGGGGGTACGTGTGTATATATAGGAGGAAGAAGTACGCCGGAGGAGCAACGAGGGGCCCACGAGGCAGGGGGCACGCCCTAGGGGGGGCGCCCCCCACCCTCGTGGATGCCTCTTTTGTTCCTTGGAGCAGGGTCCAAGTCTCCTGGATCACATTCGGTGAGAAAATCACGTTCTCGAAGATTTTATTCCATTTGGACTCCGTTTGATATTTTGTTTCTCCGAAACACTGAAATAGGCAAAAAACAACAATTCTGGGCTGGGTCTTCGGTTAATAGGTTAGTCCCAAAAATAATATAAAAGTGGAAAATAAAGCCCAATATAGTCCAAAACAGTAGATAATATAGCATGGAGCAATCAAAAAATATAGATACGTTGGAGACGTATCAGGCATCCCCAAGCTTAATTCCTGCTCGTCCTCGAGTAGGTAAATGATAAAAAGAGAATTTTTGATGCGGAGTGCTACTTGGCATAATTTCAATGCAAATCTTCTTAATTGTGGTATGAATATTCAGATTAGAAAGATTCAAGACAAAAGTTTATATTGACACAAAAATAATAATACTTCAAGCATTCTAACAAAGCAATTATGTCTTCTCAAAATAACATGGCCAAAGAAAGTTATCCCTACAAAATCATATAGTCTGGCTATGCTCCATCTTCACCAAACAAAGTATTTAAATCATGCACAACCCCGATGACAAGCCAAGCAATTGTTTCATACTCTAACTTTTTCAAAACTTTTTCAATCTTCACGCAATACATGAGCATGAGCCATGGATATAGCACTATAGGTGGAATAGAAGGGTGGTTGTGGAGAAGACAAAAAGGAGGGGAAGATAGTCTCACATCAACTAGGCGTATCAACGGGCTATGGAGATGCCCATCAATAGATATCAATGTGAGTGAGTAGGGATTGCCATGCAACGGATGCACTAGAGCTATAAATGTATGAAAGCTCAACGAAAGAAACTAAGTGGGTGTGCATCCAACTTGCTTGCTCACGAAGACCTAGGGCAATTTTGAGGAAGCCCATCATTGGAATATACAAGCCAAGTTTTATAATGAAAAATTCCCACTAGTATATGAAAGTGACAACATATGAGACTCTCTATATGAAGAACATGGTGCTACTTTGAAGCACAATATATGAGACTCGCTATATCATGGTGCTAGTTTGAAGCACAAGTGTGGAAAAAAGGATAGTAGCATTGTCCCTTTTTTTGGGCCTTCTTTTTTCTTTGGCCTTTCTCTTTTTTTATTTGGGACAATGCTCCATTGAATGATGATCATCTGTAACATCCCAAATTTTCAATTTGTAATGTTATACATTAGATCATCATGCATATCATATTTATTTTGCATTCTGGTTGATCCTAGAAATTCTACGCAACTCAATGACCCACGGAGAGAGTTGGGGATTTCGATATTTTCATATTTGAGTTCTCTCTAATTTTGAGAATAGGATCATTTGATTTTATTTATTTTATCATCAATTATTTCTATTACAAAAATATGAGAGAGGGAATAAAATGACTTCCCCATAATAAAGAAATATTGAGGATTTAATAATAAAATCAAATAAGATTTTATTTCGGAGTTTTTCGGTGTTTTATTTGAATTTAGGAAAAATGTGCGTTTTTCAAAATTGCATTTAGGTCCTAAATAAATGTTCACCTTGTGAGGCTTGATTTTAGAAGCCCGTGAAAATTTATTTCGGAATTTTTGGAGTCCGTTTAGTATTTCCTTTATTCTTTTTCTTCCGAGCGGAATATAAAAAAACGCGCCGCGCGCCGACTGGGCCAAGGCCCAGCCGACGGCGCACCCCGCCACCTGCCGTCTCCCTCCAGGAGACCGGAGCCGCCCCGCCGTGCCGCTTCCCCAAGGCAGCACACCCCCCTCCTTAAATACCGGACCCCCCCCCCCCCCCCCCCCCTCACCTCACCCCACCCCGCCCCGAGCCGCCCGCCGAGCCCGCCGCGCCGCGCCCGACCGCCGAAGCCGCCCCGCCGCCCGTGCCGCCGCCACCCGAGACGCGCGCCGCCGCCCGTCGCCTCCCGTCGCCGCGCCGCACCCTGCCGCACCCCCGCCGGAGCCCCGCCCCGCCCGCCGGAGTGCCTCGCCGGAGGTATAGCCGCCGCCGTTCGCCGTTCGGTTTTAAAAAAAAAACCCGCCTCGGTTTATTTTTTTCTTCGAACTCTAGATCAGTTTATTTTATTTTCTCTGGTTTATTTAATTAGTGAAAGTTCACCGGTCCGTTCGTTTTAGCAAACGTGTTCACCGGTTAGTTTCTGTTAACGAACGTCCGTTCGATTAACTGTTCGTCAGTTTTCTTTTTCTTGGATTAAATCCGCGATTTATCTGATCGCGATTCCTGATCCGATTTTCATTTTAGTTTAACTTTTCGCTCGTTTATCGGAATCAGGTGATTCAAGCGCCTAGAGTTTCGTCTCGAAACCCTCTATCTGTTTAACCAACTTAAACAAGATTTTGCTACTGTAAAATTTTCCCTAGATCCAGATTGCTAGAACGAAGTTGTTTTCTTTCGCCGTTTGTCTTTCGTTGCTTTGTTCGATTTGATTCTTTTGCCAACCAGAGTTCTTAAGTTGAACCTTCTGGTTAGATCTCTTATTTGAGTTTTACCTGTGCATTAGATGAGTACTTATTGTATGCTTGTTTGTTTGTTTGCGATAGAGTATCCGGAGTGCGCCGCCTGTTACTTCGAATCGTTAGGTTTCCCGAATCATCAGCAAGGCAAGTAACACTTTGATCATACCTTTCTACTACCCAGTTTTATTGCATTAGATCAATCCTCACACATTGCATGATTAGGGTCTAATTAAATTGTGGGATGGGAAGTAGATGAGGTAGTACCTATTACCTGTTATTATCAAACCTTTGGGAGTTACTTCTACGTTTGCTTATTATGCCATGCTATGCTAGTAGACGTGGATTGGGTGAGTGATATCCATGACAGATGTGAGATTGTTAATTAATGGTTTATCTAAGGTGGCAACTTAAACACACATCTGGGTGGATTGAGGCACCTGGGTATTCCAGGACTTGCCTGTTTTCTTTTGGACCGCCACCCAGGCTCAAAGGGATCATAAGACTATTCATACTAGAAACTTCCGTGTGCAGCCACAAGCTATTATGGGCTCTAGCATAGTTGACTAAGTTGTGCGAACTCTTACAGTGGTAGACTAGCAGATGTAGGGGATGTAGGTGGTACGGTCTACCCGATCGTAAGGTGCTAGCGCTTCTAAAAGACTATGTCTCGATCATCCGTCTTCTCAAACACCCTGTAGTGCGAGAAACCAAACGGAGGCGATCGAGTCTTGTGGGGAAAAGTGCGCAAACCTCTGTAGAGTGTAACAAACTAATCATGATTAGCTGTGTCCCCGGTTATGGACATCTTGAGTATCTAGTACCTGGATTATCATGTGAATCTCAACATGTTACTCTAAATTAATTTTGTTGGGTTATGTTTAATGATGATGCTTAATTGGGATTGAGAATGCTGTCAACCATTCTCAATGTTTAACAACTACCATGATAGTTAAATAAATTTTATTCCTTTGTAGTAGGGAAAAATAGACTGTAACCATAGAGCTTTCCACCAGCCAAATATGCATATAGTATAGCTGTTTCATTCCATTACTCTCTATGTGTTACCTTGCCAGCATATTCCATGTGCTGACCCGTTTTCGGGCTGCAACGTTAATGTTGCAGACTTTTCAGATGACGATTAAGGAGTTTTAGGTCGTGGTTCTATACTCAGTGATGCCATTGGAGTTGATGGACTCACTTATCTTCCAAGCCTTCCGCTGTTATCGTCATTAGATGGCCTTAAGCCATTTTTTTGTAATAAGTTCTCTTATGAGACATTCGATGTAATAAGTGTGTGATTGCTACTCTGCTATAAATCCTCCGAGTACTGTGTGGTGTCAGCATTACTGATCCAGGGATGACACCGGAGCATAGAGATCAGACTGTTTGAGGTCTGGTCGCTACATCATCACACTTTTATTTATTTACAACTCAATGATTACAAACTCGATTCTAAAACAAAGTATGACTCTATACGGATGCCTCCGGCGGTGTACCGGGATATGCAATGAATCAAGAGTGACAAGTATGAAGAAATTATGAATGGTGGCTTTGCCACAAATACTATGTCAAATACATGATCATGCTAAGCAATATGACAATGATGAATGTGTCATGATGAACTAGATGGTGGGAAGTTGCATGGCAATATATCTCGAAATGGCTATGGAAATGCCATAATAGGTAGGTATGGTGGCTGTTTTGAGGAAGGTATATGGTAGGTGTATGATACCGGCGAAAGGTGCGCGGTATTAGAGAGGCTAGCAAAGGTGGAAGGGTGAGAGTGCGTATAATCCATGGACTCAACATTAGTCATAAAGAACTCATATACTTATTGCAAAAATTTAGAAGTTAACAAAGCAAAGTATTACGCGCATGCTCCTAGGGGGATAGATTGGTAGGAAAAGACCATCGCTCATCCCCGGCTGCCACTCATAAGGAAGACAATCAATAAATAAATCATGCTCCGACTTCATCACATAACGGTTCACCATACGTGCATGCTACGGGAATCACAAACTTTAACACAAGTATTCTTTAAATTCCCAACTACTCAACTAGCATGACTTTAATATTATCACCTCCATATCTCAAAACAATTATCATGTTTCAATCTTTTCTTAGTATTCAACACACTCAAAAGAAAGTTTCACAAATCTTGAATAACATGCATATTATTATTAAGCAAATTACCATGCTATTAAGAGACTCTCAAAATAATTTAAGTGAAGCATGAGAGATCAATAGTTTCTTTAAAACAAATCCACCACCGTGCTCTAAAAGATCTAAGTGAAGCACATAGAGCAAAATTATAACGCTCAAAAGATATAAGTGAAGCACATAGAGCAAAACTACTTAGCTCAAAAGATATAAGTGAAGCACATAGAGTATTCTATCAAATTTTAATTCATGTATGGCTCTCTAAAAAGGTGTGTACAGCAAGGATGATTGTGGTATACTAAGACACTAAGACACAAATAATACAAGACGCTCCAAGCAAAACACATATCATGTTGGTGAATAAAAATATAGCTCCAAGTAAATTACCGATGGAAGTAGACGAAAGAGGGGATGCCTTCCGGGGCATCCCCAAGCTTTGAATTTTTGGTGTCCTTGGATTATATTGGGGGTGCCATGGGCATCCCCAAGCTTAGGCTCTTGCCACTCCTTGTTCCATGATCCATCAAAAGAATTCACCCAAAACTTGAAAACTTCACAACACAAAACTCAAAATAGAAAACTCGTGAGCTCCATTAGCGAAAGAAAACAAAATACCACTTCAAGGTACTGTAATGAACTCATTATTTATTTATAATTGGTGTTAAGCCTACAGTATTCCAACTTCTCTATGTATTATAAACTATTTTACTAGCCATAGATTCATCAAAATAAGCAAACAACACACGAAAAATAGAATCTGTCAAAAATAGAACAGTCTGTAGTAATCTGTAGCTAGCGCCAGATCTGGAACCCCAAAAATTCTAAAATAAATTTATGGACGTGAGGAATTTATCTATTAATCATCTGAAAAAAGAATTAACTAAATATCACTCTTCAAATAAAAATGACAGCAGTTCTCGTGAGCGCTAAAGTTTCTGTTTTTTACAGCAAGTTCAACAAGACTTTCCCCATGTCTTCCCAACGGTTCTACCTGGCACAAACACTAATTAAACACAAAAAACACAACCAAAACAGAGGCTAAATAATTTATTTATTACTAAGCAGGAGCAAAAAGCAAGGAATAAAAATAAAATTGGGTTGCCTCCCCACAAGCGCTATCGTTTAACGCCCCTAGCTAGGCATAAAAGCGAGGATAGATCTAGGTATTGCCATCTTTGGTAGGCAATCCATAAGTGGCTCTCATGATAGTTTCATATGGTAATTTTATTTTCTTTCTTGGAAAGTGTTCCATGCCCTTTTTAATGGAAATTGGAATCTAATATTCCCTTCCTTCATATCAATAATCGCACCAACCGTTCTAAGGAAAGGTCTACCAAGAATAATAGTGCAAGAAGGATTGCAATCTATATCAAGAACAATGAAATCTACAGGCACATAATTCCTATTTGCAACAATAAGAACATCATTAATCCTTCCCATAGGTTTCTTAATAGTGGAATCCGCAAGATGCAAGTTTAGAGAGCAATCATCAAAATTACGAAAATCTAGCAAATCACACAAAGTCTTGGGAATAGTAGAGACACTAGCACCCAAATCACACAAAGCATAAAACTCATGATCTTTAATTTTAATTTTAATAGTTGGTTCCCACTCATCATAGAGTTTTCTAGGGATAGAAACTTTCAACTCAAGTTTTTCTTCATAAGATTGCATCAAGGCATCAACAATATGTTCGGTGAAGGCCTTATTTTGACTATAAGCATGTGGAGAATTTAGCACGGATTGCAACAAGGAAATACAATCAATTAAAGAACAAGTTTCATAATTAAATTCCTTGAAATCCAATATAGTGGGTTTAGCAACATCTAGATTTTTATTTCTTTCAATCCCACTTTCATCAATTTCATCATTAAGATCTAAATACTCCAAATTTTTAGAACACCTTCTAGGTAGAGGAAGATCATATTCAGTTTCATCAAGATTCATATTGCAAAACAAAGATTTAATAGGGGACACATCAATAACTTTTAGATCTTCATCTTGATTTTCATATGAATTGGAGGAACACGCTTTAATAAAGGCATCTTTGCACGCATCCTAGCGGTTCTTTCCTTGCACTCATCAATGGAAATTCTCATGGCTTTGAGAGACTCATTGATATCATGCTTAGGAGGAATAGATCTAAGCTTTAAAGAATCAACCTCAAGAGAAATTCTATCAATGTTTCTAGCCAAATCATCAACTTTAAGCAATTTCTCCTCAAGCAAAGCATTAAAATTCTTTTGTGAATTCATAAATTCTTTAACACTATTCTCAAATTCAGAGGGCATCTTATTATAATTTCCATAAGAGTTGTTGTAGGAATTCCCATAATTATTAGAAGGATTACTAGGATATGGCCTAGGATTAAAATTCCCTCTATAAGTGTTGTTACCAAAATTATTCCTACCAACAAAATTCACATCCATAGATTCATGGTTATTCTCAATCAAAGTAGACAAAGGCATATCATTAGGATCAGAAGAAACACTCTTAGTAGCAAATAATTTCATAAGTTCATCCATATTTCCACTCAACACATTAATTTCTTCTATCGCATGCACTTTTTATTAGAAGATCTTTCAGTATGCCATTGAGAATAATTAACCATAATATTATCTAGGAGTTTAGTAGCATCTCCTTAAGTGATTTCCATAAAAGTGCCTCCCGCGGCCGAATCTAAAAGATTTCTAGAAGCAAAATTCAATCTGGCATAAATTTTTTGTATAATCATCCACAAATTCCAACCATGAGTAGGGCAATTACGTATCATTAATTTCATTCTCTCCCAAGCTTGTGCAACATGTTCATGATCAAGTTGTTTAAAGTTCATAATATCGTTTCTAAGAGAGATGATCTTAGCGGGAGGAAAATACTTAGATATAAAAGCATCTTTGCACTTGTTCCATGAATCAATACTATTTTTAGGCAAAGACGAAAACCAAGCTTTAGCACGATCTCTAAGCAAAAAAGGAAATAGCTTCAATTTAACGACATCATTATTGACATATTTTTTCTTTTGCATATCACATAAATCAACAAAGCTATTCAGATGAGTAGCGGCATCTTCACTAGGAAGGCCGGCGAATTGATCTTTCATAACAAGATTCAACAAAGCAGCATTAATTTCATAAGATTCAGCATCGGTAAGAGGAGCAATCGGAGTGCTAAGGAAATCATTATTATTGGTATTGGTGAAGTCACACAATTTGGTAGTATCTTGAGCCATCGCGACAAACAAGCAATCTAACACACGAGCAAACAAAAAGCAAGCGGGCAAAAAGAGGCAAATAGAGAGGGAGGATAGAGAGAGAGGGCGAATAAAACGGCAAGGGTGAATTGGGGGGAGAGGAAAACGAGAGGCAAATGGCAAATAATGTAATGCGAGAGATAGGGATTGTGATGGGTACTTGGTATGTTGACTTTTTGCGTACGCTCCCCGGCAACGGCACCAGAAATCCTTCTTTCTACGTCTTGAGCTTGCGTTGGTTTTCCCCGAAGAGGAAGGGATGATGCAGCAGAGTAGTGTAAGTATTTCCCTCAGTTTTTGAGAACCAAGGTATCAATCCAGTAGGAGGCCACGCTCAAGTCCCTCGTACCTGCACAAAGCGATAGCTATTCGCAACCAACACAATTAGGGGTTGTCAATCCCTTCACGGTCACTTACGGGAGTGAGATATGATAGATATAATATTTTTGGTATAAAGATGAAAACTAAAAAGTAAAAGCAAAGTAAAAAGCAAAGCAAGATTAAAGTGATGGAGATTGATATTATGAGAATAGACCCGGGGGACATAGGTTTCACTAGTGGCTTCTCTCAAGAGCATAAGTATTCTACGGTGGGTGAACAAATTACTGTTGAGCAATTGACAGAATTAAGTGTAGTTATGAGAATATCTAGGCATGATCATGTATATAGGCATCACGTCCGTGACAAGTAGATCGAAACGATTCTGCATCTACTACTATTACTCCACTCATGGACCGCTATCCAGCATGCATCTAGAGTATTAAGTTAAAAATAGAGTAACGCCTTAAGCAAGATGACATGATGTAGAGAGATAAATTCATGCAATATGAAATAAACCCCATCTTGTTATCCTTGATGGCAACGATACAATACGTGCCTTGCTGCCCCTTCTGTCACTGGGTAAGGACACCGGAAGATCGAACCCAAAGCTAAGCACTTCTGTCGTGGCAACAACTACCAATCTAGTTGGCCAAACCAAATGGATAATTCGAAGAGACTTGCAAAGATAACCAATCATACATAAAATAATTCGGAGAAGATTCAAATATTATTCATAGATAGACTTGATCATAAACCCACAATTCATTGGTCTCAACAAACACACCGCAAAAAGAAGATCACATCGAATAGATCTCCACAAGAGAGGGGGAGAACTTTGTATTGAGATTCAAAGAGAGAGAAGAAGCCATCTAGCTACTAACTGTGGACCCGAAGGTCTAAGGTAAACTACTCACACTTCATCGGAGGGGCTATGATGATGTAGAAGCCCTCCGTGATGACGGCCTCCTTCCGGCGGAGCTTTGGAATAGGCCCCAAGATGGGATCTCGTGGATACAGAAAGTTGCGGCAGTGGAATTAGGTTTTTGGCTCCTGTTCTGATCGTTGGGGGTACGTGTGTATATATAGGAGGAAGAAAACGAGGGCCCACGAGGCAGGGGGCGCGCCCTAGGGGGGCGCCCCCACCCTCGTGACCGCCTCTTTTGTTACTTGGAGCAGGGTCCAAGTCTCCTGGATCACGTACGGTGAGAAAATCACGTCCCCGAAGATTTTATCCCGTTTGAACTCCGTTTGATATTCTGTTTCTCCGAAACACTGAAATAGGCAAAAACAGCAATTCTGGGCTGGGCCTCCGGTTAATAGGTTAGTCCCAAAAATAATATAAAAGTGGAAAATAAAGCCCAATATAGTCCAAAATAGTAGATAATATAGCATGGAGCAATCAAAAATTATAGATACGTTGGAGACGTATCAGCAACGAACACTGCATTGTATAGAAAGAAAGTGTCATTTCCAACTTTTACATAGGCTTCGATCTTTTACATGGAATACAATCTTCCTACTTGCTTTGTGTCGCACTACCAACACTCCACCCTTGAAGCTAAACATTATGCCACTCATAATTCCTTAGTTTATTTGTTCAAATACGAATTTCATATGATTCTAATGTTCCTACTTCAGTTTTGAAATGTGTGTGTGCCTGTTATAGAGACATAAGGGGTTTGTATTTCTGTGTGTGGTCTGGTCAGCACGGTTGGGGGTGAACTTTGCATATGCAGGGGTTCATAGGGAGACACTCTTTGAGTTGAATCCGCAATGCATTCCATAAATAATCTGACTACTTTTTATGTTTTCATGAATCTCAGATTCTGAACAACATCATAATGATTATGAGCTTGTGCACATGAAAATAATAAAGCAGAACAATGCCATGGCTGTCAAACTTAGCATTAAGGTACTGAAATCAAGTCTGGATGCAATGCAATGCAAACGCTCTCCACGTACAGATTCATGCTCAGAATATGATCCTAACAGTGATTCTGAGCTAGAGGGAGACCTAAGTCAATGTAGCTCGCTAGTGGAGGAGTCAGAGGAAGATGCCCTATCTTATTCACCCATCAAGGTGCTTGCTCTAACTTTCCAAGGTTATATTTGTCGCACATATCTTGCAACTGATGCTTTGCATTGCTTCTACTTTGTTGAACTGCCACTAGCTTAGTTTACACATCGTGTATGTGAATACGCCCTGCCTATCCATTTACAGTACATATTCCATCTGTCATCATACCATATTTATCCATTCAAATGTTGTTCTTGTGTATCAGACGTTCAAAAGGAAGAGGACGATTGCTGATCGTGGAGGAACGCAAGCAAAGTATTTGGAAAAGGTAGTGGCACCTGATAAATCAAATAGCCCATTAGGTGTAGTTGCAATATCACCTGACCCACAAAACACCCCAACTCTAGCAGACTCTAGCCCTACTACACTGGTCATTTCTGATGCCCCAACTCAGCAGACCCCAATTGCAGCAAACATTATGATTATGCCAGGTGACATAACACCAGCTCTACGATGCAAAACCCCCATTCCAGCAAAGAGTACATCAAATCCAGTTGCCAAATCCCTTTTCGAACTAGAGAGAGCCCCAATTGCAGCAAATAGGACCCCTGTTCCATTTCTCCCCAGTTTAGAAGACAAAGCTTATATTGTTGTCAGGAACTTTGTGCGCATCTTTCCTTCATGGAAAGATAATACTGCAGACACAGAACAATTTCCAGTCTTCCTCCGCAACTTACGCGTAAGTAATGTACTAATGTTATTCATGGTCATTGCTGCATATGTTTCTGCTGACAGAAGACACAAAATTTCATTCTTTTAAATAGGCGAGGACCAAACTGGATTGTGAAGACGAGCAAGGGTTGGTTGCTCTTTTCAAGCACTCGTTGATGAAGTATCGTTCCTACCTGAGGCAAGCACATTTCGATGGCAAGCCTCTAAAAGAAATTTCTGTAAAGTCTCCGGTGCTACATTTATCCGACGGTGACTGGAATAATCTTGTTACCCATTGGTCTCAGCTGCAGCGTAAGGTACTATCTATGATATCACATCACAATTTGAACTACCTTTCTGCATTTGCCTTAACGTCTCACTTGTACGAAAACTATTAGCAGAAGAACATTCATTCTCAAGGGGCCATAGAATCTCGCAACTATACTGCACACTGCATTACTCTTGTGAGTACCTCTTGCCCTGTATGACCATACTTACTTTCATAGCTATTTGATTATGTAGCATCACTGCACATGTTAGCCTCGTTATCATCCATTTGGTGGACATTATAAGATCCGTATGGACTCTTACATAAATTTAGAATCAACCCAGTGCTTTTGAAGAGGTTTAGCTCTGCAGTCCTCTTGTAAGGACTGAACGCCATCTATCAATGTACTTACATTAATAGCTACTCCCTCCGTCCCATAATATAAGAACATTTTGTATAGTACACCAGTGTTCAAAACACTCTTGTATTATGCGAAGAGGGATTGGTACATTGTGTAGCATTCTGCATCTTATCTCCCTCGCCCACCATTTACTAAAAAAGATTAGATCTATATTTAATCTTACCAAAAAGTAGAATACACAGACAATGCCAGTGCAGAAGTGTAGCCCATTTCTCTTGTCAGTACATTTTGTCATGTAATGCTTGTACTTCCAGGGATTGGTAGTTGATTATGTAGCATCAATCTGCATCTTATCTTCATTATCCTCTATCCCTTCCAGTATTATCATATCTATAATTACTCTCCACAAAATGTAGAGTATAGGCAATGCTTATAAAGAAGATTATGTGCTGAAATTCTTGAGTTATCCTTCCCTTGACATGGAGAAGGGCATTATAAAGCCGGTGTTAACTGTTAATGTAAGTTAGTCCTTCTAAAGCCTTTATCCTCAACTACTGTTTAATTTGCTCATACTCCCTATCATTTATTGTTGTTTAGTTTGTTGTTTCTACCAAAATGCATGTTCGCGAGAACCGTAAGTTCTAAGTTTTACTTGTAAAACCAAATTCCTTATTCATACCATGCACATTACTCAATAATCCCTATATGTATGCTTGTTTTTGTGGATCTATAATCCAGTATGTGGTGAAGCAGCCCATGTTTGCACCTTGTCATCTCCTGGTTTATCTTACTGATGTGGCTGATGATATGAACAACATGCCATGCACATGAACCAAAATAGATACAATGATTTTCTTTGCCCTTCATCTATGCTTGTTATGTTGACATGGTAATCCAGTAGTGTGGTGAAGCTCCCAGCATTATGAACAATGCCAAATTATGCTATTGATATTTTGAACTTACTCTTTATTTTCTAATTTGAAATTGGATGGAATTGACAGCACATTTATCATCTTTGTTTATACACGTGCAAAACATGCCATCTCTCTGCTTTGTTTCGGGGTGATATGCCTGATGGCATGCACAAGTCTGCTGAAGGCTGTGAGACAAACCCAACATATATTGCAGAAAAGAAGGCAAAACATCTTGAAGATAGCGAGACAACCCCAAAGTCTTGTCTTGATGCAGTGTTCAAGTTACTTGAGACTAGCAGTCAAACAAGCTCACAGAATTCGTTGTCTGAATCAGTTCGACTTCTTCAGTCCCAAGTTCTAGCAGAAAGGCATTCTGCAACTCAACTTCGACTTGAAGTCCTATCTCTAAGAAAGATTGCAGAGAACACCAATGAGAACCTCATCACTAAACAACTACACCTGGAAGCTATGACCGACATGCTAGGCCGGTCTCACAGCCTTGCTCAGCAGCTTGTGAAGCAGTTCCCGCGCAAGGCTAACCTTTCTTGAACTGTCTTGGAAGTGGTCTTGGTTCAGTATTATTTTGTTACGCTGCAATGGTGCCCAGTTTTTGTAATCTGCTTCTTCGTTGCGTGTTATGATCACTGGTGGAGAACTTCGATGCCCAGTGGATGTAATATACCATAATCCTTTATTTTATAGTGTAGGTTTATTCTTAGTTACCATGCCGTAATTTCTTTATTGTATAGAGTAGGTTTGTTCTTAATTCCTACTAGTTACTGCCATCTTTCGCTATCTGAAAAAAATCAGATGTAGTCGACCGGGCCGAAACATTCGCCTCTAACGGGCCTGGTGTTTAGCGGGCCACAATTGGGCCGGCCTACATCTTTCATGGGCCCGAATCATTGGGGCTTTCACACTTTGCGCGAGGCCCACAACTTACACCGGCCTATATTTTAGTTGGGCCTTTTGTGGACCTAGCACTTAGTTTGGCTCAGGTAGCGTTGGGCCATTAACAGGCTGAATATTGTACTAGCATGTTACGTCCCAGATGAAACCATGGGCCTTTAGCAGGCCGAAATGCATGTTGGGCCTCAATTTTCACTACTCGTCGACGGGCCTTCAGCAGGCTGAAACGTAGACCGGGCCTTTTTGGGCCCAGTTATATCACAGGCAGTTACTACGCCGAAACATATCTCGGCCCTTAGTTAGCCCACTAATATCATGGGCCTTTAAGAGGCCGAAAGCTTAGTACAGACATCAACAGGCCGAATTATGCGACAGACCTTTAACAGGCCCAAAGTCACGTTGGGATTAACTGTTGCCACCTTTATCACGGGCCGTTAGTGGGCCCGATGTCCTGTCAGACCATATATGGCCCATGGGCAGCAGGGGCCATTCCCAGGCCGAAAGTCACACCGGGCTGAAATGGGCCCACGTCTACATCGGGCCTCTAATAGGCCAAAAGTCACCGGGCTATAATTGGGCCCAAATATTCAGCGAACAATTAACGGGCCAGATCTGGCTTCGGGCCGTAAATGGGCCCAAATATTTAGTGAACAATTAACGGGCCAGATCTGGCTTCGGGCCGTAAATGGGCCTTTATTAAACAGGTCGTTATTGGGCTGGCCCACTAGTACCTGAGTAAGTACTACGGGCCTTTGACTGGGCCGGCCTTGTTAACCTATATGGGCCTCTGTTGGGCCATGCCACGTGTCGACGTATCATAGGCGCTTTGGGTCCAATGAGTGGATGACATCTGTCCCAACGGTGAGCCGACATGTGTTTCCTCCAGCCAATGATGATTTTACACGTGGAAAATCCCCATTGGTCAGGGCTGTTAACGGGTCATCGGATCCAAAATAGGACCTGATAGCTTAACGGCGTTCCGTTACGGTGGATGCCACGTGTCGGTCACCCTTGACGAAAGCACTTCTGTGACGCGCGATTTATCGTCATGGAAGTGGACACTTCCGTGATGATAATTTTGGTAATGTCATGGAACACTTCTACGACAGCACAGCTATGACTATCTTGATTCTGTCATAAATTTGTCATGGATGTACATGCATGACAGAAAACGTGACCTACTATGACAAACACGTATCATCACGGAAGTGTATTTTTTGTAGTGTTATTAAGTAATGGTAAAGGAAGTAATGCAGATAAGGTTCAGGATAGTGAGATATCCTTGTTGTTCTCCAACAAAGCTGATAAATAGCTAAGGAAGACTATCTTGAAGACAGTGAGACAACCCCAAAAGTCCTGTCTTGGTTTAGTGTTCGAGTTACTGGCCACTACCGCTTGCACAAGCTATTTAAACTCACTGTATGAATCAGTTCGGTTTCTTGAGTCTCAACTACAAGCTGAAAGACATGGATCAGCTGTGCTGTGACAAGAAGCGGAAGGACTGCGGAAATCCCTGGAGCATTTAGATGCATACTTTCTAGTGTAATAGCAAGCGTTGGAGTATTTTAGTGCCAAACAGGAAAGCTAATAAGCTTGCTAAGCTTATTGCCAGCATGGTGGATACCCAGGATAACGTTTCTTGAGCTCTTCTAAAGTTGTTTCAGTTATGCTCTTGTTTTGCTGCCGAGTTTATTTGCACTTGTGGCCAATTTTGACAGATAGTGTATGTAATATGCTGCTTTGTTCCCTATATTTGCACTGGTGGCGAACTTTGATGCCCAGTGGATGTAATATGTGTAATAGCTGTAATAGGCTAGCATTAGTTGCTTCCTTATTGATTTCCTTATTGTCTTGTTTAGTTGTTTGCTTGTAGTCACTGCAGTTCTTTTTCTGCGTTTTTGTAGTGGCCACAATAACCAATTTTTGGTAACTAGGCCACAATAATCATGGCAACACACAGACTCTTGTAAGCATGGGCCTCCTGCGGGGCGTAGGATCCATGGGCCTTCTATGGGCCATAGGGTCCATGGGCCTTCTACGGGTCGTAGGATCCATGGACTTTCTACGGGCCTTATGATCCATGGGCCTTCTATGGGCCGTAGGGTCCATTGGTCTTCTACAAGCCGTATGATCCATGGGCCTTCCACGAGGCGTATAATCATTTCTCCAAACATGGGCCGTACTATTCTTGGACCATAATAGGCCGTTAATAGGCCGTATTTGATAACGCTATGAAAACATCCCAACGGGTTAATGGGCCACAAACGGGCCCAATGTAACCACGGACTGAATTTGGCCCACAAACGGAACATGCCAGTAATGGACCGTAACTAACCGAATTCTAGAAATGAGCCCAAGAATAAATGGGCCCTTAGAAGGCCGAAAGTTAACACGGGCTGGAAACGGCCGACGGAATAATGGGTCGTTAATGGGTATAAAGCGATACACTGTTCATTCTGGGCCAGTTTCATCTCGGGCCTTTGTTGGGCCTAGAGTTACGAAGGGCCTCATATGGGCCGAAAGACATCATGGGACATACATGGGTCGGAAGTAACAACGGGCTGGAATCATATTGGATGGCCCAGATGAAGCTACTGGACTTAATTCCGATAGGCCGTAACGGGTCGGGAGTTAGCGGGCCGTAAATGGGCGATATACGAACAGTCCGTTAACAGGCTTTCCGTGGTCCGGCCCGTTACCTTTTTACCAAGTCAAACGGGCTGACCTTTTCACCGAAATGGGCCTCTGTTGGGCCATGCCACGTGTCGACGTATCATAGACGCCTTCTGTCCAATGAGTGGATGACATCTGTCCCAATGGTGAGCCAACACGTGTTTCCTCTGGCCAATGAGAATTTTACACGTGGAAAATCCCCATTGGTTCGGACTATTAACGGGTTATCGGATCCAAAACCGGACCCGATAGCTTAACGACGACCTGTTATGGTGGATGCCACATGTCGGTCACCCTTGACGAAAACACTTCTATGACGCGCGATTTATCGTCATGGAAGTGGACATTTCCGTGATGATAATTTTGGTAATGTCATGGAACACTTCTACGATATCACATGTATGACTATCTTGATTCTGTCATAAAATCGTCATGGATGTACATGCATGACAGAAAACGTGACCTACTGTCACAAACACGTATCATCATGGAAGTGTATGTTTTTGTAGTGACTCTAGGCACGATCTCTGGGAGCTCCTTAAGGGGTCTTCTGGTTGGTTGCTCCGGTGTGCGTAGATGGCATGGAGAGGAGTCCGTCTGCAAATACTTCAGCTGATGTCTGTGGAGCTGGAGGAGTTGAAACTGGAGGTGCAATGGTGGCAGTTGTTGAAAGAGTAGTCCTGGTGTCACTAACAACTGGCACTGCTGAAGACCTTTGTGCCCTTGGCACTCTTTGAAAAGTATCTATGGTAGGTCTGTCATTCCTGTCCTAACCTTCTTCCTGGAGCTTCTCCACTTTGGTCCGGATCTCTGTGACCTTCACATCTATATCATGCAATATTGTCTCAATGATCCTCTCAAGACTCTCTTGATTTTGAGTCAGGTTGGCCAAGCCCTTCTCAATTCTTACAGTAGCCTCAAGCAGATAACTGAGTTGGTCTTGCTTGGTCTTGAGCATCACAGTTGAAGCATCTCGTGCACTGGCTGCCTTTGCTGCTTTTGCAGCCTTTGCACTCTCTCTCTCTCCTCCTGAGCTTCTGCACTGATACGTCTTCAACATATCTATAATTTTTTATTGTTCCATGCTGTCATATTATAATTCTTGGATGCTTTACAATCAGTTTACAATCATTTTATATCATTTTTGGGACTAACTGACATAGTGCCAAGTGCTAGTTGCTATTTTCTGCTTGTTTTTTTACATCGCAGGAAATCAATATCAAACGGAGTCCAAATGCAGCGAAACTTTTTGTGGATTTTTTGGACAAGAAGACACCAGATGGGCGAGAGAAGCACCTGGGGGTGCCCCAAGGGGGGGGGGCACAACCCACCAGGGCGCGCCTGGCCCCCCAGGAACGCCCAGGTGGGCTGTGCCCACCTCGGTGGCCTCCCGCACCGCCTCTTTGCTCTATAAATACCTCCTTGCTCCAGAAGCCCTAGGAGAGTCAATGAAAATCAATTCCAGCCACCACAAGTTCCAGAACCACCAGATCCAATCTAGACACCATCACAGAGGGGTTCATCATCCTCATTGGTGCATCTCCGATGATGCGTGAGTAGTTCATTGTAGACCTACGAGTCCGTAGTTAGTAGCTAGATGGCTTCCCCTCTCTCTCTTATGATTCTCAATACAATGGTCTCTTGGAGATCTATTTGATGTAACTCTTTTTGTGGTGTGTTTGTTGGGATCCGATGAACTTTGAGTTTATGATCAGATCTTTGTTTTTATCCATGAAAGTTATTTGAGTTCGTTGATCTCTAATATGCATGATTGCTTATAGCCTGGTATTTCTTCTTCGAATCTTTTGTTTACTTAGTCCAACTAGATCGATTTTTCTTGCCATGGGAAGAGGTTCTTTCTGATGGGTTCGATCTTATGGTGCTTGATCCCAGTGACAGAAGGGGAAATGACACGTATGTATCGTTGCCATTAAGGATAACAAGATGGGGTCTATTTCTACATAAATAGATCTTGTACATCATTTCATCATTCATATTGCATTACTCCATTTCTCCATGAACTTAATACCCTAGATGCATGCTGGATAGCGGTCGATGTGTGGAGTAATAGTAGTATGTAGCGACCCGACCTCAGACGGTCAAGTCTGTGTGCTTAAGTGTCATCCCTGGATCGGTATGCTGACACACATAGTGCTCGAGGATTTATAACAGAGGTAAATCACATGTATAAAGTAATGTAAATACTATTACCTCAATCCATATAGCGGAAGTAACAAAGGTTGTAGATTCCCATCAACACCAACGGCAAAGTTGAGTGTAGAAATCGTAACCCTAACATATCACTTACTCGTCGTAAGATTCCTACAACATGAGACGTTGCGGCCACAAAGGGTCAGTACATTGAATGTACTGGCAAATTCACACCATAGGACAAGGATGAAATAGCTATCACTACATGCATATTTGGCTGGTGGAACCTCTATGGTTATAATGTTTTTGTGAAAAGCCAATTTTTCCCTACATCAAAGGAATATATTTTATTTAACTACAAAGTTAGTTGATAAATATTGAGAAGGTTCCTCCAACTCAATCCCAAAATAATAATCATTAACCCCATCAAATTAATTAAATAAAGTATTGAGATCAACATGATAATTCAAGAACCAGAGACTCAAGACGTCCATAACCGGGGACACGGCTAACCATGATTAGTTTATACACTCTGCAGAGGTTTGCACACCTTTCCCCACAAGACTCGATCTCCATTGGATTTCTCGCACTACATGATGTTTGAGAAATGGATGACCGAGACACAGTCTTTCAGAAGCATTAACTCTTCACTCCGGGAAGATCGGTACACCCACAATCCCCCTACATCTGCTAGTCCACCTCTTCAAGAGCTCATGCAACTTACTCAACTATGCCAGAGCCCATAATGGCTTGTGGCTGCACACGGAAGTTTCTAGCATGAATAATATGATGATCCCTTTGAGCCTGGGTGGCATTCCATAGGGTGATCACACGGGTCCTCCGGGATCCCCTTGGGCAAACACTGGGTTCTCCAGGTGCCCGGGCAAACCACTGGGTGCTCCAGGGTGCCCCTACCAATCCACCCAGATGTGTATTAAAGTAGCCACCTTAAGTTAACCATTAAATAATAACTCTCACATCTGTCATGAATTCTCTCAAACCAATCCATGTCTATAAGCATAGCATAGCAGTATGAGCGTAACGTAAAAGTAACTCCCAGGGGTTTGATAATAAAACAGGTAATAGGTTCTACCTCATCATCTACTTCCCAATACCCACATGTTAAACACTTCCTAATCAGGCAATGTTTGAGGATGGGAACTAATGCATAAAAACTGGGTAATGAAAAGTATGATCAAAGTGTGAACTTGCCTGTACTGATGATGAAGATGATTCACACTCATAACTCATGATAGTTCTACTCGTCACACTCTGGTCAATCTATCGTGAGCAAGCAATAGTAATCACACATAAGCAATCACTCAAAAGATCAGAAAGAACGAAGAAGACAATTCGGAAAGCATCAAAACCAAGAAAATAACTCTTGACATAAAACAATTTCTATAAGTACCAAAATTATGTGTATTTGGCCTTATCAGAAATTTTAGGTCAAGAGCTTTAATTTGCAAAAATAATCAACTAAATCAGAGTTATAATACTCAAGTTATGATCAAACGAAGTTCAAATACAAAACTGTTTGAATTCAAATTTTAAAACTTTTAAAAAATATGTTTAAGTTGTTTTACTGGTTAGAGGAGATCATAACGAAGAAGTGGGCGTTGGTTTCATCTAATTCCGACAAACGAGCAAAAAGTAGTGACCGTTTTAAGACTAGGGACTAATCTGTAAAGTAAAATTATCACGAATAGGTCCCTGGCCGAAATTAAAAAGAAAAAATATCAAGCGAACGCTCGCTATGGAACCCTAACGAACAAAAACGTTCGCTAGATCTACCTAAACAGAGAATGACCGTTACCTAAAAAAACCAGGTTTTTAAACAAAAACCAAATCTTACGAAAACCGAATCGGTGTTCGGGTTATACCGGTCCACGGCGATTCGGCGAAGAAAACCGACGACGGCGACGATGAACTCCGGCGACGGTGGAACGGGACGGCGGCTCCGGCGCGGCAGCGAGGCGTCAGCTCCACGCGGCGGCGGGGCAAAGCGCGGGCGGCGGCGCAGGCGAGCGGTGGTGGTGCAGCGGTGAGGCCGCATGCAGCGGTGAGGCAACGATGAGCGGCGAGGCGGCGGTGCCGGGGTTGCTGAGCCACGGGCACCTATGGGACCGGCGGACTGGGTCCCTTTCGGTTTGGCGGGGGGCGGAGGTCACGCAAAGAGCAGATCGAGGCGAAGCACGCGAGCGGTTTACCCAGGTTCGGGCCGCACGGATGCGTAAAACCCTACTCCTGCTTTGTGGTTTGTATTGATTCCTAGCTCGGGAGCGCGGAGTGCTACAGTACACGCCGGCGGCTAGCAAGACCGAGCGTGAGTGGACGAACTGGCTCCCCCCCCTCGTTGCACTCGGGCCTCCTTTTATATGCTCAAGGGGTTACCGACATAGCAACGGGGGGCAAAAATGTAAAAGTGGTGGTTGGTACAGCTACCTGTACAGTGTTATCATACCTAACCCTGGCGGCAGGGGACAAGGGCATTAATTTCCTGTCTGTGTCGCCTAAACAGTACCGAAATGGACCGCTAGGGACGCCACCGTTTGCCACGATGGTTATCTTGTCAGCGCCTGCTTGCCACCGCGCACCCCTAGCTGCACGTCCTCTCTGCCACGTGTGCTTGGGAGGGTCCCAGAGCGACACGTTGGCAGGTGTGCTGGAGCGCGGGCACGAAGTGGGGGCTTCCCGCGGCAAGCTCCATGCCACGGTCGTCGCCTTGTCGTATTCGGGAGCTTGTTGCTCACCGGGCCTTGCCGGGACGCGCGGCGCATCGCGGCAAGCTTTCTTGGTATGCCTTGAGTGGCCTTCCCGGCAAGCTCCTCTTGCCGGGGTCTTGTCTTCTTCCCGGCCAGCTTCTCTTGCCGGGGCCTTGGTTGGCCTTCCCAGCAAGCTCCTCCTGCCGGGGCCTTGGTTTTAGTACTTTATTCTTGAATGGTCTTCAAAGTAGCCGCGGAGGGTCTTGGCGGCCACCGCGGCAAGCCTTGCCGCGGGGTGCTGCGACTGCCCGTGCACAAGTTCGGGATACTAGGGTACCCCTACTCTAGTACACCGACAGGAGCTCCCGGGCCTGGGCCAGACACGGTGCCGAGCACTGTTGGGCCAGGCCCAAAACAGTGCACGGGCACGCGCGGCCTAGGTCACGCCGCATTCCCCGCTTCCATCGCGCACGCCCGGAACGGCACGCGCCAAACGCGGCGTCGTGGGTGACGTGGGCGGCGTGCGCGGGGCTCAGCCCCGTAGGCATGCGTCAAGCCATGATGAAGGGGACGGTTCGCGCCCTCCTACCTAAACGGAGGTAGGCGTGGGGGTGTGGTGCATTTACTGGACGGGGCTGGTGCGCGGTTTTCGAGGCGCCCGCTCCCTGCGATCACGGGGTGGGGCGAGGCCGCCTCATCCGTCGCCTCAGCTCTGCATCCCCACCACGCGGCTCCCATGCGCTTGGAGTCGTGGACGGTGGGAGTGGGAATCTGGGCTGTCGCGAGCAGAGGCAGCGGGTTGGCCCCGATTCCCTGCTCTCCCCGTGCCTTGATTCGCCGAGCGGGGCGGCTGAGCCCCCACCTCACTCCTTTATAAAGAGCGGGAGGGGAGCGCAGAAACCCGCACTCTCTCATCTCTTCCTTTCTTCAGCTTCTGCTCCCCTTTCTCCCATTCGCCATGGAGAAAGGGAACCCTGGCCCTTCATCGGTGGCGGCGAGGGTCGCCGCCAGACAGCGTACCTCTCCCTCTCCCGCGCCCGTTGTGGTAGAGCCAGCCATAAGGGGAAGAGGGAGGGGGCGAGGTCGTGGACGAGGTCGAGGACGAGGTCGAGGCGTTCGGGGAAGAGGCGGACGGGGCGGCGCGCCAGCTTCGCCTCCGCCGGCGATTCCTCCCCCCACGGCGGTCCATATAGGGGACGACCCTTGCGAGTTCTTCGCCAGGCTGCGCCGGGCGCCTCGTCGTCACCTTCGGCTTCCAGCTCCATTTGCGAGCGAGATGGAGTTGGATCCGCCCGAAACACTGAGACTACACATGAGGGGCTGTGGGATCAGCGGCACGCGAGTCCGCGTTGTATTCCCAGCCCCCAATGTGATGTATCTGGATCGAGGGTGGAAGACGTTCGCCCGTATCCACAGCCTGACGGGGGGCTCACCCTCCATTTTAAGTTGATGGAGGGTGATCTCCTCTCCGTCAAGGTCTTCGGGTGCTTTGGCACTCGGGCGAAGTGCTGCGTGGACAGCTCCTCCGATAGTGAAGGCTCCTCCTCGAGCGATAGCGACGAGGAGGAGAGCGACAGCGACGATGAGGGTAACGGGCGGCGGGATGGCGGGTCCGACTAGGTGTCGGGCGCCGCTTCGCGTGGCACCGGCGACCCCATCATCCGCGTCGCCAGCTCCTTGAACTCCCCGGGGTCCTCTCCTTGGGCGGCTGGCGTAGGGAGGCTATGGAAGGGGAAGGGGGCTGGCGACAAGGCCGTCAGGTCGGAGTACGAGGGTGTGGTGCCCTCGACAGCGTGCTGACGTCCTACCGCCCCGTCTTCGAGCCCCGCTTCCGGCGCCGCATCATCGTCCAGCCTTCGGACGGCTCCCGGGATGTTCTCTTGGTGTCTTCTGGCACCCGTAGCTCGCCTAGGCGCCTCTTTTCCCCTTTTCGCCTCCTTGACCTACCTCCTGAAGAGAGGGACAGGAAAGGGATTACGGGCACCTTATCTTTTTAATTTGTAAGCCTTCGGGCCTTAGCTGCATTTAAAACTTGTAATCCTCTCTTTCATGTTTTTCACCCTCTATGGACTGTACCTGAGTGGGATGTTTTTTTAATGAAAAGGGGATGTTTGTCGGGTTATTTGTCTCGCGGGTTGAACCCACGCCAAGGAGCAAATCCTTGTTGTCCCTCGGACAGACATTTCATCTCCCGGCAATAGGCCCTGCCGCCTTCCCACGTCGCTCGACCTTTCCCGCGCCTTTGACGGAGGCGGGAACGAGGTGGGTGCGGCCTCCTCGTTTTATCCCTTTGCTGCCGCGACTACAACCAAACTCGGCCCCGGGAACGAGCCCCAGGGCCTAGAGCTGAGGGAGCATGGCATTTTTCGGGAAGAAACGAGGTTTTAGCATTCCCCAGTCCATAAGAGGATGCATGAAGAGGGACGAAAGACTTATCTGATATCGCAGCCCCCGGCAACTCAGGCTTGCCGTGGATAAATCTTGGCACCCGCAGCCCCCAGCAACACCGGTTTACCGGGGCTCAGGTGCCGGTGCGCCCTTCTTCTCCTTCTCGCCCTCACGCGGCCCGGCCAGGATATGCGAGCCCTGCGACGAAGGAAAAGAGAAGGGACGGTCTCTCGACCTCTAAGCTAGGGGTTAGCCGCTGTTAGGCACTATCAACCCTAACCAAGGACGAGACTCGACCTAGCATGCATGCTCTAACCCCGGGGTGATCAGCGCTTCGGTTACTGGTGCTCAGGGTCTGCGCCTGGCTCTGTACAAACGATTACATGCAACAGCGGCAAGACTTGTACAGAAAGGTGGTTGCCGGACGGGGTCCGACAACCGCGCCTTACGGGTAAAACTTACGAAGATGCTCGATGTTCCAGGAGTTGCTCACTGGTACGCCATCTTCGGTCTCAAGGCGGACAGCGCCAGGCCTTGTGACTCGCTTCACCCGGTAAGAGCCTTCCCACTTCGGCGTCAACTTGTTGGAATTCTTGGCCGACTGAACGCGCCGAAGAACAAGGTCGCCTTCCTCGAGACTCCTGGCATTGACTCTGCGGCTATGGTAGCGGCGCAGAGCTTGCTGGTAGCGAGCAGCTCGCACAGCAGCCTGGAGACGGTCTTCCTCAAGGAGCAGCGCGTCATCTTACCGCAGCCGCTCTTGCTCGAGCTCATCATAAGCGAGCACTCGAGGTGACCCGTATACGAGTTCCGTGGGGGTAACTGCCTCTGCTCCATAGACTAGAGCAAAGGGTGTCTATCCAGTGGCTCGATTTGGCGTCGTTCTGATCGACCAAAGAGCCACCGGCAGCTCCTCGATCCAGTTTCTTCCGCACTTGTGCAGCTTGTCGAAAGTTCTGGTCTTGAGCCCGCGCAGCACTTCAGCATTTGCCCTCTCCGCTTGACCGTTGCTTCTCGGGTGAGCAACAGAAGCGAAACAGACCTTGGCGCCAAGATCTTGGACGTACTGCATGAAGGTGCGGCTCGTGAATTGTGTTCCGTTGTTGGTGATTATCCTGTTAGGGATCCTGAAGCGGCAGACAATCGACCTGAAGAACTTGACGGCTGACTGTGCGGTCACCTTCCTCACTGGTTCCACTTCCGGCCACTTTGTGAACTTGTCGATTGCAACGTACAAGTACTCAAAGCCCCCGACAGCTCGGGGAAAGGGGCCGAGGATGTCGATCCCCCAGACCAAAAATGGCCAGGATAAAGGGATCGTCTGCAGAGCTTGAGCTGGCTGGTGTATCTGCTTGGAATGGAACTGGCACGCTTCACACTTGGTTACTTGTGCAGTTGCATCCTGGAGGGCTGTTGGCCAGAAGAAACCTTACCGGAACGCTTTGCCGACAAGTGCTCTCGCGCCAATGTGGTGACCACATATGCCTCCGTGTATCTCTGCCAACAGCTTTTGTCTGTCTTCCCGGGGAATACACTTCAATTTCACCCCGTTGAGTCTTCTTCTGTACAGTGTCTTGTCGACAAACTGGTACATACTTGACTGCCGGGCTACTCTTTCCGCTTCTCCTTGCTCTTCGGGAAGTTCTCCTGTCTGAAGGAAACGGACAATCTGCTGCGCCCATGTTGGAGCTTGTGGCTCGACAACAAGGACTAAAGGCAACTCTGTTGCTGCGGGAACATCCGCTTCTACGGCGAGAATCTGTGGCTCTGCCGGAGCTTGACGTTCCCCGACAAGCTTGCCGGAGCAAAACTTGCCGGGAGCTTCTGCTTCAACGGAACAAACCCTAGGGCTTGCCGGAGCAGACTGCTCCTCAGCGCTCTTGGCGTCGATCTTGGGGACCCTCTTGGCGGCGGCTTCAGGAAGCTCTGCCGGCAAATAGTCACCAGAAATCAACTTCCTTTTCCTGCTCTGTCCAGTTGATGGTGTTACGGACGGTTGAGTCAGCTTGAGCACAAAGATCCCTGGTTCCATAGGTAACTTAAGTGCAGCACACTTTGACAGGCCATCTGCAATGGCGTTCTGAGTTCTTGGAACATGCTCCATTTGTAGGCCGTCAAAGTGTTCTTCTAGCTTCCTCACTTCGTCAACGTAAGCTTCCATCAACGGACTCTGATAATTCTTGTTTACTTGGCGGACGACGAGCTATGAGTCACCCTTGACAATGAGCTTCTTGATCCCAAGGTCTGCCGCGATCCTGAGACCGGCAAGCAATCCCTCATACTCTGCAGTATTGTTCGTTGCTTGCTCCTTGGGAAAGTGCATCTGGACTATGTACTTGAGGTGCTCTCCGGTGGGTGCGATAAGCAGCACACCAGCGCCGGCGCCTTGCAGCGAGAAGGCACCATCAAAGTACATCAGCCACTCTTTGCTTGCTTCCTTGTCGGGGATGCTCGTTTCTGGAATTTCTTCATCTGGTGTTGGCGTCCATTCTGCTATAAATTCTGCCAATGCTCTGCTCTGGATAGTTGAAGTACTTTCAAACTTGAGGCCAAAGCTTGACAGTTCCAGTGCCCACTCAACAATCCTACCTGTCGCTTCTGGATTCTGCAGTATCCTTTTCAGCGGAAAGCGAGTGACGACTGTGATCTCATGTGCTTGGAAGTAATGGCGTAGCTTTCTCGAGGCCATGAGAAGGCCGAAAAGCAATTTCTGCACACCAGAATACCTTGACCTAGCCCCCTGCAGGAGGGAACTGACAAAGTAAACTGGGCGCTGCACCATTCTCTTCCGTGTCTCCTCGTGCATCTGCGCAGATCCATCTTTGTCGTCGTCGCGGCTGCGGGGAGGCCTGTCCCCTTGCCGCTGCTTGGCCTTGTCGCGGCGTCCTCCTTGTCCGGCGCGCTTCTTGCCGGATCCTCCAGCACCTCCTTGGGCTCTCTCCTTGTCGCGCCGCTCGTACTCAGCTCTTTGCTGCTGGACAAGCTGCTCGACTTTCTTGCAGCTCGGGAGGTCATGGCCCTTGGTGCGGTGAATCTTGCAGTATTGCTTGTCGGAGCCGTCCTGCTTGTCGGCGGCTGCCTCAGCCTGGCAGTTGGCGCACGCGGCAATCTCCTTGCCGGAGCTACTGACCCGGGCTTGCTTGGCGCCGCTGTCGCTGCCGGACTGCTCAATGACCAGCACCTCCTTGTTCTGCTTTTTCCTGTTGTTGCGCCGCCGGTTTTTCTTTGCCGGGGCGGCATCCTCGCTGTCAGATCCCCCTGCTCCAGTGCTTTCTCTGGGGAATTTCCTCCCTTCCTCAGCGCGTGCACACTTGTCGGCCAGGGCATATAGCTCGCTGACGTCCCGAATCTTGCACATCGCCAACTCCTCCCGCATCCTGCGGTTACGCACATTCTGATGGAACGCGCTGATTACCGCGGCAGGGTGGATATTTGGGATGTTGTGCTGTACACAGCTGAATCTCTGGATATACTTGCGCAGGGGCTCTCCTTCCTTCTGGACGAGCAGGTGAAGATCGCTCTCTTGGCCATGCGGTTTGTGGCCGCCTGTGAAGGCGCCGACAAACTGATGGCATAGATCAGCCCAGGAGGATATGGAGTTGTCCAGCAAGTGCATGAGCCAGGACCTGACGTTAGGCTTGAGCACCAACGGGAAGTAGTTGGCAAGGATCTTATCGTCCCGCCCCCCAGCAGCATGCACCGCGATGGTGTAGATGCTGAGGAACTCCGATGGATGCGACTTGCCGTCGTACTTCTCGGGTACATCTGGTTTGAAATTCTTCGTACTGGGCCACTGGACTTGCCGCAGCTCACGAGTGAACGCAGGGCAACCTACCGCGTACGGCAAGTTGCCTGGCTCCTCCGGCGCATGCATGTCAACAGCGGGCCCAGCGCGCTGGTCTGATTGACGCCGCGCTTCTCTCCGGCGCTCGATGCGAGTACGAGCGTCTTCTTCTTGTCGTTCCTGAAGGACTTGGCGCTGATCGCGACGAGCTCGTGGATCTGACGACGCGGTGGAGTCGCTGTCGAGGTGGACCCGGCGAGTCGACGATCTTGGCCTTCGGGGTGGAGAGTGCACAGTAGTTGCACCCCCACCAGTCTTGTCGTCTCCGGCTCATGCCTGGCTGGCATGCCGCGGCTGAGACGCGCTCGGCTGCCGTGGAGTGTCGCCGTTGGCGAAGCCGATGAGACTCTGGATAGTGGCCCTCCAGTCGTCGACCCTGTCCGCCGCTGGAGGGTAGTCTAGGAGCAGCTGAGCTCGCACCAACGCTTCTGCTGTGGTGGCGGGTGGCGGTGGCGAACGGTGCGAGGAGCGGGATATGCTCGGACTTCTAACTACGTTAGAAGGAGCAGTATCTCGCCCAGGCGACCGTGTCTTGCTCGCGCCAGCAGGTTGACGTGCACGGTGGTCCTGAGCGCTCCGAGATCCACCAGCACGATCTTGGTCTAGCGAACGCATGGTACCGTGAGCACCATGACGCTGCCGGTCCCGCGCCTCCTGAGATGGGCGCGGTGCATGCACGGACGCCGAGGTCTTGGAGTGCGCCCGGTCATTATGGGAGCCGGCTACGCCGCCGGTGGGCAGCGCAGCCTTGTCCTGGGACCGGGCAGCACCGTGAGTCCCCTCGTTGACGCGTGTTCTTCCGCCGGCGCCTGCCCCACCAACCGTTTGCTCCGGCGGTGGCTGGCTCAGCGCGGACGGAGCAGCTGCCTCCGAAACTTTCTTCTTCGGTGGCATGTTGATGAAGGTGATGAAGATCTAGCTCGCAAGAACGCCGGATCTGGTTCACACAACTTCGACGCCCCCCTACATGGCGCGCCAGAGATGCCGGGGTTGCTGATCCACGGGCACCTATGGGACCGGCGGACCGGGTCCCTTTCGGTTCGGCGGGGGGCAGAGGTCGCGCAAAGAGCAGATCGAGGCGAAGCACACGAGCGGTTTACCCAGGTTCGGGCCGCACGGATGCGTAAAACCCTACTCCTGCTTTGTGGTTTGTATTGATTCCTAGCTCGGGAGCGCGGAGTGCTACAGTACACGCCGGCGGCTAGCAAGACCGAGCGTGAGTGGACGAACTGGCTCCCCCCTCGTTGCACTCGGGCCTCCTTTTATATGCTCAAGGGGTTACCGACATAGCAACGGGGGGGCAAAAATGTAAAAGTGGTGGTTGGTACAGCTACCTGTACAGTGTTATCATACCTAACCCTGGCGGCAGGGGACAAGGGCATTAATTGCCCATCTGTGTCGCCTAAACAGTACCGAAATGGACCGCTAGGGACGCCACCGTTTGCCACGATGGTTATCTTGTCAGCGCCTGCTTGCCACCGCGCACCCCTAGCTGCACGTCCTCTCTGCCACGTGTGCTTGGGAGGGTCCCAGAGCGACACGTTGGCAGGTGTGCTGGAGCGCGGGCACGAAGTGGGGGCTTCCCGCGGCAAGCTCCTTGCCGCGGTCGTCGCCTTGTCGTATTCGGGAGCTTGTCGCTCACCGGGCCTTGCCGGGACGCGCGGCGCGTCGCGGCAAGCTTTCTTGGTATGCCTTGAGTGGCCTTCCCGGCAAGCTCCTCTTGCCAGGGTCTTGTCTTCTTCCCGGCCAGCTTCTCTTGCCGGGGCCTTGGTTGGCCTTCCCGGCAAGCTCCTCCTGCCGGGGCCTTGGTTTTAGTACTTTGTTCTTGAATGGTCTTCAAAGTAGCCGCGGAGGGTCTTGGCGGCCACCGCGGCAAGCCTTGCCGCGGGGTGCTGCGACTGCCCGTGCACAAGTTCGGGATACTAGGGTACCCCTACTCTAGTACACCGACAGGCGGCGCAGATATGGCGGGATGCGGCGGGGCGCGGCGAACGAGGGGAGAGGGGCGGGGCCGGGGCCTCGAGTTTTTATGGAGGGAGGGGCAGCGCGGTGGCGTGCGGGAGGGGGCAGAGCAGGCCGGGGCGGGATGGCCGTCGAGGTCGGTGGCGGTGTCGTGAGGGCAATGGACTCCCGCGGGTGCTCGGGGACGGCGCGGGGCTGGGCTGGGTCGCGGCCTGGCTGGCTAGCTGGGCCGACCCAGTTTGGCGAAGAAGGAAAGTTTTTTTAATATTTTTTCAGACAAATAAAAGAATAAAACAAAATAAATTAAAATATTATATAGGCATATAATATATCAAAATTTTCAGAAAAAGATTTTCTATAAGACGAAAATTTTTCTAGCATCAAATGAAATCCATAGAAATTCAAATAAACCAAACAGTGCTATTGCTACAATAAAAACTTGTAAAAATCATTTTAAAAATACCAAAATAATTTCAAATTTATTTCTCTCCAATTTTCTATTGTAGGGAATCATTTTAACCTAATTTCCATATATTTTATTTTTGGAGAAAAATAATTTGAATATAACCCAAATAACTCCCAATTGAAAATAATTTCAAAGGGGACTTTAAATTTGATTCTTTGAAACTTCCAATTCATATTTCATATGATTTGAAGAAGTCAATTTATCTTCTCTCATTAAAATCATTGAGTTGCTTAAAGTTTCTGAATTTGAAATCTTTCCAAATGGAATTCAAAACTTTTCAAAACCCTTTATCATTTAAATAAATGGAAGAAGTCGTGCCATCTTCTCTTTAGGGTTTTGTATTTGAAAAGAATTTGAATTCATGGAGATCATAAAAGTAAGATGAAAGTTTGGGAAAGTCCTTTTATTCCCTCTCATTTAACTTTCAAAAGTTTTGAATTTCACTCATCACAATCAAGCAAACAATCAAAACTATCTATTTAATATAATATTCCAAAATTTAGAATTTTGGGATGTTACAAACCTACCACCCTTAAAATGAATCTCGTCCCCGAGATTCGGAGAGGCTAGCAAGAAATAAGTTAGGGTTTGGGGGTCTCCTCAAAATCCATCGATTGTCGCAGGAGGGGGGGTCTGGGGTGCTACCACCCTTAGAAGCATAGTCACGGTTCCATCAATACTCATATACTTCCTCCTTTTCGTTGACAGTGTCGATCCTCTCAGATCTTTAGGATAATTTCTTCTCTAGGACCTTGCGGTACTGGCATAACCTTTTTCCTCAATCCTTGGGTCATCCTTTCATCTTGGCAAGGTTATACCATGATTGGGTCTTCATAGCTGATGGGTCTGGCACCAATACTAAACAACTATCGATATCTCCTGGTGGTCAACAATTTATGGTTTCTCCTACAGGAAATGGGTCTAGGTTTCATTCTCACCGTATATCCTATGATTGGCAATAGCTGCCGTGTACAAGGGAAAATTGTCCTACCATTCTAAGGTTTAAACAAGGTTTTAATCGTCATCTCTCTACTATAGGTAAGTCACTCAGATTTACCAGCCCATATAGCAAGGCGAATAATAAGAGTAAGTCGGTATGGTGATCAATCCATCCCGCACCCAAATCATTACCTTGTATACGATTTAGCGAATATTGCATTCTAACACTCGGTCATCCTCACAAGCATTGCAGAATTTCTCTTGTCGACGAACCAAGTTCGAATAAATCCATTGATTCTGCAAGCCAAACAAAACATCTATCGTACCTTCACAACTCTCAGGTTTTTGCGTTACTCCTGCAAGATCGTGTGTTGATAGATGTAACTTCTTCCAGGGTTTTTTTCCTTCAGCAAGAGTGTGCTTGATTCTTGGCAGGTCCTGGGGCCTGTGAGTTATGTCCCATCTCATCACTTGTAAACCTTGAACTCATCATCGGGGCAACTCCTCGTTATTCCAACATCCAGCTTCCTAGCATACTTAAAATCCATCCAATTGTACTGTCTCTCTTCCTTCTATTGGCACCAAACTAAGACGTGATTACTCCGACTCATCATGGTGTTACAATTGCTCCTTATTACCAACATTATACCTTCTCTATATCCAATAGTACTTCATCCCTTCATACTCTTGGGGTATCACACATATCGAGACAAAACTCGTACTCATTTTGTCCGAAATCCACTCGGTGGAATATCCTTATCTTTTCCAGGGGTCAATTGTCCTCGCAGGGTACTACCACCCTTGAAATGCACAAATTCATCCATATACCATATTTCTCATATCCTCGAAAATGGTCAAAAATCTTCTTCATAGAGTAACAACTCATAAGATCCATATCACTACCAACGATGCTAACTTTATTGATTCTCAAAGTATTACAATCTCCTGCACTTCCATTACATGCCTCAACTCAACACCTCAATATAAAGTAAAATGTTCTCACTACTACCATTATACTTCTCACAACTAATTATCACAAGTCTCCTTCTCCTTGGGACAATCTCTGGCAAAGTGCCCTACTTCATTACAACGAAAACATATTACTTCTGACAAGTCTCGAGGTTTCCTTTTTGGGCAACTACTGAAGTAGTGCCCCGACTCCTTGCACTTGAAACATGTGATATGACTCAGGTCCCTCCTGAAATCTAATCTATTTCTCTTCCTGGATTTTTCCGTTCCAATCATGGATTCTATTTCCTGTGGGTCATACTCTACTTCGTCTCTCGAGAATTCTACTAGATCTCCATTCAAATAATTCAGGGAGATGTGTCCTTCTTCTCCACATGAATAGCAAGACTTGGTGCAGGGTTTAAGTTGGTCTTCTTCGGGTGTGTCATCCACCTCTTCCTTCATCACAAATTCTTCTAAAATTTCCATGAGGGCTCCTTTCATTGCTTCTTTCTTCTGCTGGTTAGTTTTTTGTACCATGGGGTAAATGTGACACTGAGCAGGGTAGTGGGTAGTCCCTTCACACAAGAAACAAGTGATCTGCCTAGTTGGGCATTCTTCATCTGAGTGACTTCCTTCACAATTAGGTCATTCATCCTTGTGTTCTTTATGGTTGTGTCCTATTTCTCCACAAAGCTTGAATGCACAAGGTTTCTTCATATCCTTTCTAGAAGGCTTCAATTTCTGGGACACAAACCGAGGCTTTAGCAAAGTCAACTTAAAATCTTTCCAAGTGGTTACTCCTTGCCATCCATTGATGGTTTGGTACATCCTTCACCAAGTAGCATGTAACACCCCATATGTAACTTGCCATATTTGTATTCCAACTCTTGCCATTTTCGGCTCTAAGTTATGATATTCCCTCGTGGTTGGGTTCTGTCTTTGTTTTGCATTTTGTCCATGCCAGGCATCTCATATCATGTCATCATGTGCATTGCATTTGCATACGTGTTCGTCTCATGCATCCGAGCAATTTCCCCGTTGTCTATTTTGCATTCCGGCACTCCCATGTCCTCCGGCGCCCCTTTTTGCCTCTTTTCGTGTGCGGGTGTTAAACGTTCTCGGATTGGACTGAGATTTCCCAAGCGGCCTTGGTACACCATCGGTAGACCGCCTGTCAAGTTTCATGCCATTTGGAGTCCATTTGATACTCCAACGGTTAACCGAGGAACCATATAGGCCTCGTGTGTGTTGCAGCCCAACACCCTCCAAAGTGGCCCAAAACCCATCCAAACCCCCTCCATCCTCTCGGCCGTTCAATCACGATCGCGTGGCCGAAAACCGCACTCCATTTGGACTCTCCTAGCTCCTTCTATGTATAAATAGGTGCCCCTCCTCCAAATTCGCGGTGAAACCCTAAAAATTCTTCCCCGCCGCCACCGGACATGTCCGTCTAGGCCGGACACGCGCAGCCTGCCACGTGTCCACCGCCAGCCACCGCCGCCCCGCGCCCGAGTGCTCCGTCGCCCCGCTCGCCGGCCTCCACCGCCCTGCACCGTCCGGCGACCGGTGACCCCGCGCCCGTCTCCACTGGAGATCTCGCCGCCCGCCGGACCGGCTCCCTCGACTCCGGCCACCGGCTCCCTCGCTCCGGCCCCCTCCTTCCACAACTCCGGCGAAGCATCTCCGGAAAAATTCGTAATCCGCGCGCCAGATCTGGATCCAGATCCACTAGGGTTGACCTCTATTTTCGTCTAAGTCTTTTTCTACATATTTTTTCTAGCTATGTTCATCAGGCCATATCTTATCATCCGTAGCTCCGTTTTGCGCGTGTGAGATATCAAATTGTTTGTTAGGATGTCCTCTTCATTTCAGTCCATTGCACCATGCTTGTTTGAGTCCATCTTGATGCCCTAATGTCTGTTGCAAGAGCGCTATAAAATGTTAGTTACTATTTCTTAACAGATTATGAGCTTTTGTCATTTTTGCCATGATTATTGTGTGCCTCCTATGAACTTGAGCCCTACATGTGTTTTGGGCTATGCCATGCCATCTTTACAGGGGTATATGCCATGTATTTTTTGTGATCAATGTGGTGACTAGCACAAGCATGCAAAGTTGTTCTCGTGATGTTGCTGATTTCAGGGACTTAGAATTCTACTAAGTCTTTTCCCTGATGTTATTTTTATGCCATGTATTCATATTGCTAGAGAGTGATCCATGCCTCTTTTGAGCATGTTCAGTAAGGATGATTTTGAGATATTGTTAGGTTCTATCCATCCATGTCTTTGTTTGCAATTATGGAGTACCCTAGCATGACTCAATCTTACTCTACTTTCGCTATAAAATGTTCCTGGCAGATTGTTTACGTGTTAATCAATTTTGCCAAGGTTGTTGTAGTTGATCCTTGCATGCTATGAGATGGTTCTTTCCATGGTTAGCTTCTTGAACATGTCTTGTTGCTGGGTGTATGCTTAGTTTGTCATGCAATGCCTTGTGGTGAGTGCATCGAGCTCGCAAACATGCCTACGTAACTCTGTTTTTGCCATGTCCAGTTTTCTGCAAAGTCTGAATCTGTTAACGAAACTTGCTATGTTTACATGGGTGCCATCATATTTTCTGATCCTTTTTGGCTTATGGCCAATAAGGGACTTTTGTTATATGCTTTGAGTAGATTCATGCCATGCCTTGATTTTCTATGTCCTGATCCTGTAGCATGCTGTTATCTTGCTCCAAACATTGCTTCCTGATGTTAATTCCTAACATGTTATTTTCACCAAGTCTGTGAAGCTGATATCTTTTGCACTTTTGCCATGCTTGTTTGAACCTGCTATTTTGTGATTTAGTCATAGCTCAGTGTTTATCTTTTGTCAAACATCTTGAGTGGATCACTGCCATGTGCTTTGTTGCTATGTTAGATTGCAGTAGCTTATTTTCTTGTTGCATTTTAGATGGCATCGTGCTGTTAATCGCAGAATAGTGCCATTTTTGTTTTGCTTGCCTTTTGCAAACCGTGCATCCGATTCCGGTGATCTTTATATCGATTTCGACCGAAATCAACTCATCTTTCCAGCGGCACTCTTGGTTTGCCAAGTTGAGGCCTGGTTCAATCTTTTCCTTCCGGAGCACGCATATGCATTGCATATCACATCCCGCATGTCATGCCATGTTTTGCATCATGTTGCTTGCACATTGCACCATGGTTGATTGTCGTTTCCTTTTCTGTTGTTCTTGCTTTGGGTAGATCCGGGAGATGAGTTCGTGATCAAGAAGCCCGTTGAGTACGCTTACGAGGATCAAGCTTACGTCAACTCGGAGAACTTTGCAGGCAAGATGACCATTCCCTCGAAATCACTTCTTTCTTTGCTTGCTAGATGCTCGCTCTATTGCTATGCCTATGCCACGATACCTACCACATGCTTTATCATGCCTCCCACATTGCCATGTCAAACCTCTAACCAACCTTGTCCTAGCAAACCGTTGTTTGGCTATGTTACCGCTTTGCTCAACCCCTCTTATAGCGTTGCTAGTTGCAGGTGAAGATTGGAGTTTGTTCCTTGTTGGAACATGTTTATTGTTGGGATATCATTATTATATCTTGTTTACTTTAATGCACCTATATACTTGGTAAAGGGTGGAAGGCTCGGCCTTATGCCTGGTGTTTTGTTCCACTCTTGCCGCCTTAGTTTCCGTCATACCGGTGTTATGTTCCTTGATTTTGCGTTCCTTATGCGGTTGGGTTATAATGGGAACCCCTTGACAGTTCGCCTTGAATAAAACTCCTCCAGCAAGGCCCAACCTTGGTTTTACCATTTGCCACCTAAGCCTTTTTCCCTTGGGTTCCGCAGACTGAAGTGTCATCTTTATTTTAAACCCCCCGGGCCAGTGCTCCTCTGAGTGTTGCTCCGAACTGAGATGCCTGCAGGGCCACCTTGGGGAAACTTGAGGTTTGGTTTTACCCGTAGCTAGTCTCATCTGGTGTTGCCCTGCGAACGAGATTCGTGTGACTCCTCTCGGGATTTGTCGGCACATCGGGTGGCTTTGCTGGTCTTGTTTTACCATTGTCGAAATGTCTTGTAACCGGGATTTCGAGTCTGATCGGGTCGTCCTGGGAGAAGGAATATCCTTCCTTGACCATGAGAGCTTTTGATGGGCTAAGTTGGGACACCCCTACAGGGTTTTGAACTTCCGAAAGCCGTGCCCGCGATTATGGGCAGATGGGAATTTGTTAATGTCTGGTTGTAGAGAACTTGACACTAAACTTAATTAAAATGAATCAACAGCGTGTGTAGACGTGATGGTCTCTTTTCGGCGGAGTCCGGGAAGGGAACACGGTCTTGTGTTATGCTTGAACTTAAGTAGTTTTCAGGATCACCTCTTGATCTTTGTAGCTTCTCGACCGTGCTTTGCCTTCTATTCTCGCTCTCATTTGCGTATGTTAGCCACCATATATGCTAGTGCATGTTGCAGCTCCACCTAACTACCTTTTCCTTCCCATAAGCTTAAATGGTCTTGATCACGAGGGTGTGAGATTGCTGAGTCCCCGTGACTCACAGATTACTTCCAAAACCAGATGCAGGTGCCGATGATGCCATTCCAGGGGATGCGATCGAACTCAAGTGGGAGTTCGATGAGGATTCAGGACGTTACTACATTTCATTTCCAGACGATCAGTAGTGGAGCCCAGTTGGGGCGATCGGGGATCTATCACATTTGGGGTTGTCTTTATTTTGGTTCCGTAGCCAGACCTTGATTGTATTCTGGATGATGTAATGCTATATTTATGTATTGTGTGAAGTGGCGATTGTAAGCCAACTCTGTACCTCTTTCTTATTCTGTACATGAGATGTGTAAAGATTACCCCTCTTGCGACATGCCTACAATACGGTTATGCCTCTAAGTCGTGCTCCGACACGTGGGAGATATAGCCGCATCGTGGGTGTTACAAGTTGGTAATCAGAGCCTTCCCCGACTTAGGAGCCCCCTGCTTGATCGAATCGCTGGCGTTGTTGAGTCTAGAAAAAGGTTTTGAGTCTTTTAGGATTATATATATCGGAGAGTAGGATTCTTTTTACTCCTCAGTCCTTTCGTCGCTCTGGTGAGGCATCCGGACGTAGAGTTTTGACTCTTCTCTTCTCAATTTTCACGAATTTTTTTTAGGATCACGCGGGTATCTTGGAATCATTCCGATGGTTTTCGAGAACATTGTTCTTGGTGCCTCCTGACATTTAGGGGTTGTGGCAGTGTCCCGGGGAGTTGAGCTCCGAGGTGTTGTCATCACAATTTTATCGTTACAGTTATGGAATACCTGAGTTTCGCCGACATCGAAATCTCTTTTATGCAGTTGTTGGTGAGATAACCTCGACGCCACCCAGTACTGGGGCGGGAGTTCGGGAGTATTGCCATAACTCATATAACAGATGCTTTTTGAAGGTTGAGGTAAATGATTTCCGAAGGTTTCTTGGTTATGTGTTGAAGGATGGGTGCAGCTGGATGTAGGATTTGCTAGTTTTGGGTGAGATATTATGCTTCCCCTGTATCCCCAACACCTGATTGCATAACCGAAAAGTTTCGGGAGTTTCGTAGGTGGGAATTCATGTAGCTCTAGTATTTCTTGCCGCAGATAGTTGGTTTGTGAGTGGGTGATCCTTACCAATTATTTGTTCATGTCCGTACCTTGTTGTTTTATTCATCTACCTCTATCTTAGTGGCTTCTCAATTTATGGAAGTGTGATAATTTACTTTGGAATTCATTCGTTCATTCTTGTTTGAATGTTAAGGCTATATGTTGCAATTTTGATCCATTTGATTCAGCTTGAATATATGGCTTTCAAGATGCTAACGGATGTCACCCTCTTCAGGATGGCTCCTCCAATGCATCAGAATCCGGAACCTCCGCCACCACCTCCACTTCCGGAGGCATGGCAAGCTATGATGGCCGCCACCAACGAAAACACGCAGATGCTTATGCAACTCTTGCAAGAGCGCAACCAAGGAAATCAAGGTCATGGCAACAATCAAACTCAGTTTTCTACCCTCAACCAGTTCCTCGCAAACCAGCCGAAGTCTTTCAGTAACTGTGTCGAGGCTACAGACGCTGACAATTGTCTCGTGGATACGTGCAAACATTTTGAGTGTAGCAATGTCAGGTCTGAGGATTTTGTCAAGTTTGCTTCATTCCAACTCAAAGACCAAGCTGCTGAGTGGTATCAACAATACAAAGATTCCAGAGGAGGTCGTGTGATTACCTGGGATGATTTCCATCGAGACTTCAAAGCTCACCACATTCCTCAAAGTGTTGTGGAGAGTTAGCGCGAGGAGTTCCGCAATCTGAAGCAAGGCAGCTTGTCTGTTTACCAATACAACATCATGTTCTAGAGGCTCGCTCGTTTCACCAAGCAAGACGTCCCTGACGAGAAGAGCATGACTTATCAATTCAGAGGTGGCCTCAGAGAAGATCTGCAACTAGCTCTCGTGCTTTTTGAGCCAAAACAGTATGATGAGTTCTACAACATGGCACTAAAGAAAGAGGCTGCCCAGCTCAAGTGCGATGCTTCTAAGAAGAGAGTTAGGGATGCAACTCCTTCTTCTTCTTCAACTCAAGTGGCAGCTAAGCAGCAAAAGTTCTGGTTGCGTCATCCTCCTCGTTCCGTCAGCCTTATCAGCAGAAGAGCAAATGTGGCAATGGATCTTCCCCCCCCCCCAACCCCGGCTTTTAGAACAAAGCTTCGTCTCATGCTCCAAGGTCAAGTGCTCCGTATCACCGGCCGCTCTCAGAGGTTACGTGCAACAAGTGTCAGCAGAAGGGTCACTATGCAAACAAATGCTTCAACCAGAGGCGTCTTCCGCCTCCTCCTCCTGTGAGATCTGCTAGCAATGCAGTGGTCAAGCATAATCCCAAGTTTGCAAAGGTCAACATGATGAACGCAGCTCAAGCAGAGGACTCTTTAGAAGTGATCATGGGTAACCTTCCTGTTAATGATATTCCTGCAAAAGTTCTTTTTGACTCTGGTGCATCGCATTCTTTCATGTCATTCCCATTTGCATCGAAGCACAACTTTGACACTAAGGCATTACCTAAAGCATTGCAAGTTGTTTCTCCGGCTAAGTGTTTGAGTTCTAGCATGATGGTTCCGGATGTTTCTATCAAGATGGGTGACTACAAATTTGCTTCTCCAATTGTTCTTGGTAACTCAGATATTGATCTAATTCTCGGCATGGACTGGCTTTCTAAGCACAAGGCTCAGCTTGATTGTGCTGCCAGGCAGATTCAATTGACACACTCGTCTGAGGATGTAATCGTCTTTGCCGCTCGTGATGATACCATTCGACTGTTTTCTCTCAATGAGAAGGGAGAGTTGAATGCCATCTCTCAGATTCCAGTCGTTTGTGAATATCAAGACGTCTTTCCAGAAGAGCTTCCAGGAATGCCTCCTCACCGGCCAGTTGAATTCGTCATCAATCTTGAGCCTGACACGGAACCTGTTTGCAAACGTCCTTACAAGCTTGGATCGAAAGAGTTGAAGGAGCTGAAGAAACAACTCGATGAAAAAGAGCGTATGGGTTTGATACGACCGAGTTCTTCTCCATGGGGTTGTGGTGTTCTTTTTGTCAAGAAGAAGGATGGAACGGATCGACTTTGTGTCGACTACCGTCCATTGAACAAGAAGACCATAAAGAACAAGTACCCACTTCCCAACATCAATGAGCTTTTTGAGCAACTCAAAGGTGCTCAAGTATTCTCCAAGCTTTACCTCCATATGGGTTATCATCAGATTCGCATTCGTGAACAAGATATCCCCAAGACAACATTCAGAACAAGCTATGGTTCCTATGAATACACTGTCATGTCTTTCGGCCTTGTCAATGCTCCTCCAACATTCTCTCGCATGATGAACTTCATCTTCAACCCTTACACAAATGACTTTGTCTTGGTCTATCTCGATGACATTTTGGTCTTTTCCAAGAACAAAGAGGACCATGCCAAGCATTTGAGATTGGTGCTGGACAAACTCAGAGAACATTAGTTCTATGCAAAGTTTTCAAAGTGCGAGTTTTGGCTCGATGAGGTTCTCTACCGTGGGCATATCATCTCCGCCAAGGGCATAGCTGTTAATCCTGAGAAGGTGTCTGCAATGGTGAATTGGGAATCGCCTCAGAATGTGAAGAAGCTCTGCAGCTTTCTTGGGCTCACAAGCTATTGTCGAAGATTCATTGAGAATTTCTCTAAGATCGCGAAGCCTCTTTCCAACCTCCTCCAGAAGCATGTGAAGTATGTGTGGACGCCTGAATGTGACGTGGCTTTCAACACCCTCAAAGAGAAGTTAGTCACAGCTCCAGTTCTGACTCCTCCTGATGAATCCAAACCATTTGAGGTTTTCTGTGATGCTTCCCTTCAAGGTCTCGGTGCTGTGTTAATGCAAGAGAAGAAAGTTGTGGCCTATACCTCTCGCCAGTTGAAGCCCAATGAAAAGAACTACCCCACTCATGACCTCGAGTTGGCGGCAGTTGTCCATGCTCTTTTAACATGGAGACATCTCTTGTTGGGAAGGAAAGTGGACATCTTCACTGATCATAAGAGCCTCAAGTACATTTTCACTCAACCCAACCTCAACCTCAGGCAGACTCGTTGGGTCGAGATGATTCAAGAGTATAATCCGAGTATCGAATATACTCCAGGCAAGGCCAATGCCATTGCTGACGCTTTGAGCAGGAAGACTACTGCAACAGTTTGATTCTCAAGCCCTTCCAACCGGATCTTTGTGAAGCTTTCCGCAAACTTAATATCCAAGTTGTTCCTCAAGGATTCCTTGCCAACCTCCAAGTCTCTTCTACTTTGGAAGATCAGATTCGTGAGGCTCAACTTCTTGATGCAATGGTGAAGAAGTTGAAGATTGGGATTGCCAAGAGCCAACCCAAGTATAAGTGCTATCGCCTTGATGACAAAGATACATTATTCTTCGAGGATCGCATTGTTGTTCCTAAGGGTGACCTTCGTAACGTCATTATGAACGAGGCTCACAATTCACTCCTATCTATTCATCCTGGAAGTACAAAGATGTACCATGACCTCAAGCAGTCTTATTGGTGGACTCGAATGAAGCGCGAGATTGCTTAGTTCATGAATGAATATGATGTCTGCAGAAGAGTGAAAGCAGAACACCATGTATTTTCCCTGATGTTATTTTTATGCCGTGTATTCATGTTGCTACAGAGTGATCCATGCCTCTTTTGAGCATGTTCAGTAAGGATGATTTTGAGATATTGTTAGGTTCTATCCATGCATGTCTTTGTTTGCAATTATGGAGTACCCTAGCATGACTCAATCTTACTCTACTTTCGCTATAAAATGTTCCTGGCAGATTGTTTACGTGTTAATCAATTTTGCCAAGGTTTGTTGTAGTTGATCCTTGCATGCTATGAGATGGTTCTTTCCATGGTTAGCTTCTTGAACATGTCTTGTTGCTGGGTGTATGCTTAGTTTGTCATGCAATGCCTTGTGGTGAGTGCATCGAGCTCGCCAACATGCCGACGTAACTCTGTTTTTGCCATGTCCAGTTTTCTGCTAAGTCTGAATATGTTAACGAAACTTGCTATGTTTACATGGGTGCCATCATATTTTCTGATCCTTTTTGGCTTATGGCTAGTAAGGGACTTTTGTTATATGCTTTGAGTAGATTCATGCCATGCCTTGCTTTGCTATGTCCTGATCCCGTAGCATGTTGTTATCTTGCTCCAAACATTGCTTCCTGATGTTAATTCCTTGCATGTTGTTATTCTCACTAAGTCTGTGAAGCTGATATCTTTTGCACTTTTGCCATGCTTGTTTGAACTTGCTATTGTGTGATTTAGCCATAGCTCAGTGTTTATCTTTTGTCAAGCATCTTGAGTGGATCACTACCATGTGCTTTGTTGCTATGTTAGATTGCAGTAGCTTATTTTCTTGTTGCATTTTAGATCGCATTGTGTTGTTAATCACAGAATAGTGCCATTTTTGTTTTGCTCGCCTTTTGCAAACCGTGCATCCAATTCCGGTGATCTTTATATCGATTTCGACCGAAATCAACTCATCTTTCCAGCGGCACTCTTGGTTTGCCGAGTTGAGTCCTGGTTCAATATTTTCCTTCCGGAGCACGCATATGCATTGCATATCACATCCCGCATGTCATGCCATGTTTTGCATCATGTTGCTTGCGCATTGCACCATGGTTGATTGTGGTTTCCTTTGCTTGTGTTCTTGCTTTGGGTAGAACCGGGAGACGAGTTCGTGATCGAGGAGCCCGTTGAGTACGCTTACGAGGATCAAGCTTACGTCAACTCAGAGAACTTTGCAGGCAAGATGACCATACCCTCGAAATCACTTCTATATTTGCTTGCTAGATGCTCTCTCTATTGCTATGCCTATGCCATGATACCTACCACATGATTTATCATGCCTCCGACATTGCCATGTCGAACCTCTAACCCACCTTGTCCTAGCAAACCGTTGTTTGGCTATGTTACCACTTTGCTCAGCCCCTCTTATCGCGTTGCTAGTTGCAGGTGAAGATTGGAGTTTGTTCCTTGTTGGAACATCTTTATTGTTGGGATATCATTATTATATGTTGTTTACTTTAATGCACCCATATACTTGGTAAAGGGTGGAAGGCTCGGCCTTATGCCTGGTGTTTTGTTCCACTCTTGCCGCCTTAGTTTCCGTCATACCGGTGTTATGTTCCTTGATTTTGCGTTCCTTACGCGGTTGGGTTATAATGGGAACCCCTTGACAGTTCGCCTTGAATAAAACTCCTCCAGCAAGGCCCAACCTTGGTTTTACCATTTGCCACCTAAGCCTTTTTCCCTTGGGTTCCACGGACTCAAGGGTCATCTTTATTTTAAACCCCCCCGGGCCAGTGCTCCTCTGAGTGTTGGTCCGAACCGAGCTGCCTGCGGGGCCACCTCAGGGAAACTTGAGGTTTGGTTTTACTCGTAGCTAGTCTCATCCGGTGTTGCCCTGAGAACGAGATTCGTGCGACTCCTATCAAGATTTATCGGCACATCGGGTGGCCTTGCTAGTCTTGTTTTACCATTGTCGAAATGTCTTGTAACCGGGATTCCAAGTCTGATCGGGTCGTCCTAGGAGAAGGAATATCCTTCGTTGACCATGAGAGCTTGTGATGGGCTAAGTTGGGACACCCCCGCAGGGTTTTGAACTTTCGAAAGCTATGCCCGCGGTTATGGGCAGATGGGAATTTGTTAATGTCCGGTTGTAGAGAACTTGACACTAAACTTAATTAAAATGAATCAACAACGTGTTTAGCCATGATGGTCTCTTTTCGGCGGAGTCCGGGAAGGGAACACGGTCTCGTGTTATGCTTGAACGTAAGTACTTTTCAGGATCACCTCTTGATCTTTGTAGCTTCTTGACCGTGCTTTGCCTTCTCTTCTCGCTCTCATTTGCGTATGTTAGCCACCATATATGCTAGTGCATGCTACAGCTCCACCTCACTACCTTTTCCTTCCCATAAGCTTAAATGGTCTTGATCGCGAGGGTGTGAGATTGCTGAGTCCCCGTGACTCACAGATTACTTACGAAACCAGATGCAGGTGCCGATGATGCCATTCCAGGGGATGCGACCGAACTCAAGTGGGAGTTCGACGAGGATTCAAGATGTTACTACGTTTCCTTTCCAGACGATCAGTAGTGGAGCCCAGTTCGGGCGATTGGGGATCTATCGCATTTGGGGTTGTCTTTATTTTCGTTCCGTAGCCGGACCTTGATTGTATTCTGGATGATGTAATGCTATATTTATGTATTGTGTGAAGTGGCGATTGTAAGCCAACTCTGTACCTCTTTCTTATTCAGTACATGGGATGTGTAAAGATTACCCCTCTTGCAACATGCCTACAATACGGTTATGCCTCTAAGTCGTGCTCCGACACGTGGGAGATATATCCGCATCGTGGGTGTTACATAGAAGCACCTCTTTCAAAACACTAAAGAGCATGTTGGGTCATATTGTTTCCGGCTATAGTGCTATTCTTCATGAAATCTTCCATGTTCTGAATCCATTGGTCTGTCTCCAATTGAGTCATCGGTCCAGAAAATATGGGTTCATCTCCATTCCTCCTCTATTGGGTCCATGGGTTTGGCGTGAGATGAGAGAGACAGAGAGGGATACACACAGTGCAAACAATAATTTTGAAAAGACAGATTTTATTGTGGCTGTCGGAAAAACATCAAACAAATGACAGCTCACAATCATCGCATCTAACGTAGGTATATAATTGGGGTTTGGTCTTCTAAAGGTCAATAAATCTTCAAGGTCGTCTAACTCTTCAAGTCTTGTTCATGCCCCCAATGGCTTCTTCCGATCATGCTTGTCTTTCTCAAATCCTTTTTGCCATCTCATCTCTGTTGTAGCAAAGTCTCTCATGACATCCTTGAATATTCTGGAGTTGCATTACAAACTTCTGGGTTTCAACACCCTTGGCATGAACCATGGTCCTACTGTCCTTCAGTTCCTGACAAATCTCCGGTATTCTCGAGGTTTTGCTCCTCTCGCTTGGCTACTTTCAGCTTCTGGGGTCCTGAGTTCTTCACGAAAATGCTTCTTTGTCAAATACGGCTTCCTAAAGATCCATCTTATAATTCTTGATGTAATACTACAAATCCTGGTGACACCAGCTAAGGTTAAAACTTCATCTTACTTATAGGTGCTCCATCAGCCTTCTACCATCCAATCCTTCTGAAGAAATGCATCCTTAACTCAGCACGGTGACAATAGCATCAGCGGGCGATGACATCACGGATAACCGTGTTTATGCCCATGTCGTTGCCATGAGTTTTCCTTCCATAATTGACATCTCCTGCCTTGGGGTTTTCTTAACAAAATCTTTGAGTTTTTTTAACTCTCCATGTTCCGGTCTTTCTCTGATACACCTTGATCTCAGGTATTGACAGCTTCAATAGTCTCACAAGTTCCATAAGGGTAACCCTCCTTCGTCATACCAATCTGGAAATTCTTCAGAGCCTTCAAATTCTCCTAGTATTCGGAGTCCTGAACCGTTGTAGCTTCCATTATTACAATGCATGGTAAAATCCTCTTCATTCCAAAGTGGTCTTAGTTGTCTGATATCTTGTACTTCTTGGAGTGGTCTCATCAGTTAAATCTTCGTGGTCAAAAGGGGAAAGGGGTATAGTCTCACTAAAAGGGAATATTTGAATAAACTCCGAAAAGAAGAGAGGAAAAGATCTTTTTGAAAATGAAGTTGTAGAGAAAAATCTTTCCTATGGGCTTGCCGGTTTCTAGGGGTCACGTCCTACAGTCAACATGTGCTCTGATACCATCTTGTAGTGACCCGACCTCAGACGGTCAAGTCTCTGTGCTTAAGTGTCATCCCCGGATCGGTATGCTGACACACACAGTATTCAAGGATTTATAACAGAGGTAAATCACATGTATAAAGTAACGTAAATACTATTACCTCAATCCATATAGCGTAAGTAACAAAGGTTGTGGATTCCCATCAACACCAACGGCAAAGTTGAGTGTAGAAATCGTAACCCTAACGTATCACTTACTTGTCGTAAGATTCCTACAACATGAGACGTTGCAGCCACAAAGGGTCGGTACATTGAATGTACTGGCAAATTCACACCATAGGACAAGGATGAAATAGCTATCACTACATGCATATTTGGCTGGTGGAAGCTCTATGGTTATAATGTTTTTGCGAAAAGCCAATTTTTCCCTACATCAAAGGAATATATTTTATTTAACTACAAAGCTGGTTGATAAATATTGAGAAGGTTCCTCCAACTCAATCCCAAAATAATAATCATTAACCCCATCAAATTAATTAAATAAAGTGTTGAGATCAACATGATAATTCAAGAACCAGAGACTCAAGACGTCCATAATCGGGGACATGGCTAACCATGATTAGTTTATACACTCTGCAGAGGTTTGCGCACCTTTCCCCACAAGACTCGATCTCCTCCGTTGGATTCTCGCACTACATGATGTTGGAGAAACGGATGACCGATACACAGTCTTTCAGAAGCCTTAACTCTTTACTCCAGGCAGACCGGTACACCTACAATCCCCCTACATCTGCTAGTCCACCTCTTCAAGAGCTCACGCAACTTACTCAACCATGCTAGAGCCCATAATGCTTGTGGCTGCACACGGAAGTTTCTAGCATGAATAATCTTATGATCCCTTCGGGCCTGGGTGGCATTCCATAGGGTGATCACACGGGTCCTCCGGGATCCCCTTGGGCAAACACTGGGTTCTCCAGGTGCCAGGGCAAACCACTAGGTGCTCAAGGGTGCCCCTACCAATCAACCCAGATGTGTATTAAAGTAGCCACCTTAAGTTAACCATTAAATAATAACTCTCACATATGTCATGAATTCTCTCAAACCAATCCACATCTACGAGCATAGCATAACAGTATGAGCATAACTAAAAGTAACTCCCAGGGGTTTGATAATAAAACAGGTAAAAGGTTCTACCTCATCATCTACTTCCCAATACCCACATGTTAAACACTTCCTAATCACGCAATGTTTGAGGATGGGAACTAATGCATAAAAACTGGGTAATGAAAAGTATGATCAAAGTGTGAACTTGCGTGTACTGATGATGAAGATGATTCGCACTCATAACTCCTGATAGTTCTACTCGTCACACTCCGGTCAATCTATAGTGAGCAAGCAATAGCAATCACACATAAGCAATCACTCAAAAGATCAGAAAGAATGAAGAAGACAATTCGGAAAGCATCAAAACCAAGAAAATAACTCTTGACATAAAACAATTTCTATAAGTACCAAAATTATGTGTATTTGGCCTTATCAGAAATTTTAGGTCAAGAGCTTTAATTTGCAAAAATAATCAACTAAATCAGAGTTATAATACTCAAGTTACGATCAAACGAAGTTCAAATACAAAACTGTTTGAATTCAAATTTTAAAACTTTTAAAAAATATGTTTAAGTTGTTTTACTGGTTAGAGGAGATCATAACGAAGAAGTGGGCGTTGGTTTCATCTAATTCCGACTAACGAGCAAAAAGTAGCGACCGTTTTAAGACTAGGGACTAATCTGTAAAGTAAAATTATCACGAATAGGTCCCTGGCCGAAATTAAAAAGAAAAAATATCAAGCGAACGCTCGCTATGGAACCCTAACGAACAAAAACGTTCGCTAGATCTACCTAAACAGAGAATGACCGTTACCTAAAAAAACCAGGTTTTTAAACAAAAACCAAATCTTAACGAAAACCGGATCGGTGTTCGGGTTATACCGGTCCACGGCGGTTCGGCGAAGAAATTCGACGACGGCGGCGATGAACTCCGGCGACGGCGGAACAGGACGGCAGCTCCAGCGCGACAGGGAGACGTCAGCTCCACACGGCGGCGCGGCAATGCGCGGGCGGCGGCGCAGGCGAGCGGTGGTTGTGCAGCCGTGAGGCGGCGTGTAGCGACGAGGCGGCGATGCAGTGGCGAGGTGGCGGCGCAGATACGGCGGGATGCGGCAGGGCGCGGCGAATGAGGGGAGAGAGGCGGGGCCGGGGCCTCGGGTTTTTATGGAGGGAGGGGCGACGCGGTGGCGTGTGGGAGGGGGCAGAGGAGGCCTGGGCGGGCATGGCCGTCGAGGTTGGCGGCGGTGTCGTGAGGGCAATGGACTCCTGCGGGAGCTCGGGGACGGCGCGGGGCTGGGCTGGGCCGCGGCCTGGCTGGCTAGCGGGGCCGGCCTAGTTCGGCGGAGAAGAGAAGTTTTTTTAAAACATTTTTTCAGATAAATAAAATAATAAAACAAAATAAATGAAAATATTATATAGGCATATAATATATCAAAATTTTCAGAAAAAGATTTTCTATAAGATGAAATTTTTTCTACATCAAATAAAATCGACAGAAATTCAAATAAATCAAACAGTGCTATTGCTACAATAAAAACCAGTAAAAATCATTTTAAAAATACCAAAATAATTTTAAATTTATTTCTCTCCAATTTTCTATTGTAGGGAATCATTTTACCCTAACTTCCATATAATTTATTTTTCAAGAAAAATAATTTGAATAAAACCCAAATAACTCGAAATTGGAAATAATTTCAAAGGGGACTTTAAATTTGAATCTTTGAAACTTCCAACTCATATTTCATATGATTTGAAGAAGTCATTTTATCTTCTTTGATGATAATCATTGAGTTTCTTAAAGTTTCTGAATTTGAAATATTTCCAAATGGAATTCAAAACTTTTCAAAACCCTTTATCATTTAAATAAATGGAAGAAGTCATGTCATCTTCTCTCTAGGGTTTTGTATTTGAAAAGAATTTGAATTCATGGTGCCGGGGTACTGATCCACGAGCACCTATGGGACCGGCGG
>NC_053027.1:512990597-513098755 GCF_003073215.2 Triticum urartu | reverse complement strand
TTCACGTTAAATAGGGCACCATCAAAATCCGTTGAGACGACGCCTTATGAACTGTGGTTTGGCAAGAAACCAAAGTTGTCGTTTCTTAAAGTTTGGGGCTGCGATGCTTATGTGAAAAAGCTTCAACCTGATAAGCTCGAACCCAAATCGGAGAAATGTGTCTTCATAGGATATCCAAAGGAAACTATTGGATACACCTTCTATCACAGATCCGAAGGCAAGACTTTTGTTGCTAAATTCGGAAACTTTCTTGAGAAGGAGTTTCTCTCGAAAGAAGTGAGTGGGAGGAAAGTAGAACTTGACGAGGTAACTGTACCTACTCCCTTGTTGGAAAGTAGTACATCACAGAAAATTGTTTCTGCGACACCTACACCAATAAGTGAGGAAGTTAATGATAATGATCATGAAACTTCAGAACAAGATACTACTGAACCTCGTAGATCAACCAGAGTAAGATCCGCACCAGAGTGGTACGGTAATCCAGTTCTGGAAGTCATGCTACTAGATCATGATGAACCTACGAACTATGAAGAAGCGATGGTGAGCCCAGATTCCGCAAAGTGGCTTGAAGCCATGAAATCTGAGATGGGATCCATGTATGAGAACAAAGTATGGACTTTGGTTGACTTGCCCGATGATCGGCAAGCAATTGAGAATAAATGGATCTTCAAGAAGAAGACTGACGCTGATGGTAATGTTACTGTCTACAAAGCTCGACTTGTCGCGAAAGGTTTTCGACAAGTTCAAGGGATTGACTACGATGAGACCTTCTCACCCGTAGCGATGCTTAAGTCCGTCCGAATCATGTTAGCGATTGTCGCATTTTATGATTATGAAATTTGGCAGATGGATGTCAAAACTGCATTCCTGAATGGATTTCTGGAAGAAGAGTTGTATATGATGCAACCGGAAGGTTTTGTCGATCCAAAGGGAGCTAACAAAGTGTGCAAGCTCCAGCGATCCATTTATGGACTGGTGCAAGCCTCTCGGAGTTGGAATAAACGTTTTGATAGTGTGATCAAAGCATTTGGTTTTATACAGACTTTCGGAGAAGCCTGTATTTATAAGAAAGTGAGTGGGAGCTCTGTAGCATTTCTAATATTATATGTGGATGACATATTGCTAATTGGAAATGATATAGAATTTCTGGATAGCATAAAGGGATACTTGAATAAAAGTTTTTCAATGAAAGACCTCGGTGAAGCTGCTTACATATTAGGCATTAAGATCTATAGAGATAGATCAAGACGCTTAATTGGACTTTCACAAAGCACATACCTTGACAAAATTTTGAAAAAGTTCAAAATGGATCAAGCAAAGAAAGGGTTCTTGCCTGTGTTACAAGGTGTGAAATTGAGTAAGACTCAATGCCCGACCACTGCAGAAGGTAGAGAGAATATGAAAGATGTTCCCTATGCATCAGCCATAGGATCTATCATGTATGCAATGCTGTGTACCAGACCTGATGTGTGCCTTGCTATAAGTTTAGCAGGGAGGTACCAAAGTAATCCAGGAATGGATCACTGGACAGCGGTCAAGAACATCCTGAAATACCTGGAAAGGACTAAGGATATGTTTCTCGTATATGGAGGTGACAAAGAGCTCACCGTAAAAGGTTACGTTGATGCAAGCTTTGACACTGATCCGGACGATTCTAAATCGCAAACCGGATACGTGTTTACATTAAACGGTGGAGCTGTCAGTTGGTGCAGTTCTAAACAAAGCGTCGTAGCGGGATCTACATGTGAAGCGGAGTACATAGCTGCTTCGGAAGCAGCGAACGAAGGAGTCTGGATGAAGGAGTTGATATCCGATCTAGGTGTCATACCTAATGCATTGGGTCCAATGAAAATCTTTTGTGACAATACTGGTGCAATTGCCTTGGCAAAGGAATCCAGATTTCACAAAAGGACCAAACACATCAAGAGACGCTTCAACTCCATCCGGGATCTAGTCCAGGTGGGAGACATAGAGATTTGCAAGATACATACGGATCTGAATGTTGCAGACCCGTTGACTAAGCCTCTTCCACGAGCAAAACATGATCAGCACCAAAGCTCCATGGGTGTTAGAATCATTACTGTGTAATCTAGATTATTGACTCTAGTGCAAGTGGGAGACTGAAGGAAATATGCCCTAGAGGCAATAATAAAGTTATTATTTATTTCCTTATGATCATGATAAATGTTTATTATTCATGCTAGAATTGTATTAACCGGAAACATAATACATGTGTGAATACATAGACAAACAAAGTGTCACTAGTATGCCTCTACTAGACTAGCTCATTAATCAAAGATGGTTATGTTTCCTAACCATGAACAATGAGTTGTTATTTGATTAATGAGGTCACATCATTAGTTGAATGATTTGATTGACATGACCCATTCCATTAGCTTAGCACCCAATCGTTTAGTATGTTGCTATTGCTTTTCTTCATGACTTATACATGTTCCTATGACTATGAGATTATGCAACTCCCGTTTGCCAGAGGAACACTTTGGGTGCTACCAAACGTCACAACGTAACTGGGTGATTATAAAGGAGCATTACAGGTGTCTCCGAAGGTAGATGTTGGGTTGGCGTATATCGAGATTAGGATTTGTCACTTCGATTGTCGAAGAGGTATCTCTGGGCCCTCTCGGTAATACACATCACATAAGCCTTGCAAGCACTACAACTAATATGTTAGTTGTGAGATGATGTATTACGGAACGAGTAAAGAGACTTGCCGGTAACGAGATTGAACTAGGTATTGGATACCGACGATCGAATCTCGGGCAAGTAACATACCGATGACAAAGGGAACAACGTATGTTGTTATGCGGTCTGACCGATAAAGATCTTCGTAGAATATGTAGGAGCCAATATGGGCATCCAGGTCCCGCTATTGGTTATTGACCGGAGACGTGTCTCGGTCATGTCTACATTGTTCTCGAACCCGTAGGGTCCGCACGCTTAAGGTTACGATGACAGTTACATTATGAGTTTATGCATTTTGATGTACCGAAGGTTGTTCGGAGTCCCGGATGTGATCACGGACATGACGAGGAGTCTCGAAATGGTCCAGACGTAAAGATTGATATATTGGAAGCCTATGTTTGGACATCGGAAGTGTTCCGGGTGAAATCGGGATTTTACCGGAGTACCGGGAGGGTTACCGGAACCCCCTGGGAGCTATATGGGCCATAGTGGGCCTTAGTGGAAAAGAGAAGGGGCTGCCCTAGATGGGCTGTGCGCCTCCCCCCTTCCCCTAGTCCTATTAGGACTAGGAGAGGTGGCCGGCCCCCTCCTCCTCTTTTCCCCCTCCGCGAATCCTATTCCGACTAGGATTGGGGGGGAATCCTACTCCTAGAGGGAGTAGGACTCTCCTGCGCCCTCCTCCTTGGCCGGCCAGCCTCCCCCCTCTACTCCTTTATATACGGAGGCAGGGGGCACCTCTAGACACAGTTGATCCACGTGATCTATTCCTTAGCCGTGTGCGGTGCCCCCTGCCACCATATACCTCGATAATACTGTAGCGGAGTTTAGGCGAAGCCCTGCTGCTGTAGTACATCAAGATCGTCACCATGCCGTCGTGCTGACGGAACTCTTCCCCAACACTTTGCTGGATCGGAGTCCGGGGATCGTCATCGAGCTGAACGTGTGCTCGAACTCGGAGGTGCCGTAGTTTCGGTGCTTGATCGGTTGGATCGTGAAGACGTACGACTACTTCCTCTACGTCGTGTCATCGCTTCCGCAGTCGGTCTGCGTTGGGTACGTAGACAACACTCTCCCCCTCGTTGCTATGCATCACATGATCTTGCGTGTGCGTAGGAAAATTTTTGAAATTACTACGAAACCCAACAGTGGTATCCGAGCCTAGGTTATTTATGTTGATGTTATATGCACGAGTAGAACACAAGTGAGTTGTGGACGATACAAGTCATACTGCCTACCAGCATGTCATACTTTGGTTCGGCGGTATTGTTGGACGAGACGACCCGGACCAACCTTACGCGTACGCTTACGCGAGACCGGTTCCCTCGGCGTGCTTTGCACAGAGATGGCTTGCGGGCGACTGTCTCTCCAACTTTAGTTGAACCAAGTATGGCTACGCCCGGTCCTTGCGAAGGTTAAAACGGAGTCTATTTGACAAACTATCGTTGTGGTTTTGATGCATAGGTGAGATTGGTTCTTACTTAAGCCCGTAGCAGCCACGTAAAACATGCAACAACAAAGTAGAGGACGTCTAACTTGTTTTTGCAGGGCATGTTGTGATGTGATATGGTCAAGGCATGATGCTGAATTTTATTGTATGAGATGATCATGTTTTGTAACCGAGTTATCGGCAACTGGCAGGAGCCATATGGTTGTCGCTTTATTGTATGCAATGCAATCGCGATGTAATGCTTTACCTTATTACTAACCGGTAGTGATAGTTGTGGAAGCATAAGATTGGCGAGACGACAACGATGCTACGATGGAGATCAAGGTGTCGCGCCGGTGACGATGGTGATCATGACGGTGCTTCGGAGATGGAGATCACAGGCACAAGATGATGATGGCCATATCATATCACTTATATTGATTGCATGTGATGTTTATCTTTTATGCATCTTATCTTGCTTTGATTGACGGTAGCATTATAAGATGATCTCTCACTAAAGTATCAAGAAGTGTTCTCCCTGAGTATGCACCGTTGCGAAAGTTCTTCGTGCTGAGACACCACGTGATGATCGGGTGTGATAGGCTCTACGTTCAAATACAACGGGTGCAAAACAGTTGCGCACGCAGAATACTCAGGTTATACTTGACGAGCCAAGCATATACAGATATGGCCTCGGAACACGGAGACCGAAAGGTCGAGCGTGAATCATATAGTAGATATGATCAACATAATGATGTTCACCGATGAAACTACTCCATCTCACGTGATGATCGGACATGGTTTAGTTGATTTGGATCACGTGATCACTTAGAGGATTAGAGGGATGTCTATCTAAGTGGGAGTTCTTAAGTAATATGATTAATTGAACTTAAATTTATCATGAACTTAGTACCTGATAGTATCTTGCTTGTTTATGTTGATTGTAGATAGATGGCTCGTGCTGTTGTTCCATTGAATTTTAATACGTTCCTTGAGAAAGCAAAGTTGAAAGATGATGGTAGCAATTACACGGACTGGGTCCGTAACTTGAGGATTATCCTCATTGCTGCACAGAAGAATTACATCCTGGAAGCACCGCTGGGTGCCAGGCCTGCTGCAGGAGCAACGCCAGATGTTATGAACGTCTGGCAGAGCAAAGTTGATGACTACTCGATAGTTCAGTGTGCCATGCTTTACGGCTTAGAATCGGGACTTCAACGATGTTTTGAACGTCATGGGGCATATGAGATGTTCCAGGAGTTGAAGTTGATATTTCAAGCAAATGCCCGGATTGAGAGATATGAAGTCTCCAATAAGTTCTATAGCTGCAAGATGGAGGAGAACAGTTCTGTCAGTGAGCATATACTCAAAATGTCTGGGTATAATAATCACTTGATTCAATTGGGAGTTAATCTTCCAGATGATTGCGTCATTGACAGAATTCTCCAATCACTGCCACCAAGCTACAAGAGCTTCATGATGAACTATAATATGCAAGGGATGAACAAGACTATTCCCGAGCTCTTCACGATGCTGAAAGCTGCGGAGGTAGAAATCAAGAAAGAGCATCAAGTGTTGATGGTCAACAAGACCACTAGTTTCAAGAAAAAGGGCAAAGGAAAGAAGAAGGGGAACTTCAAGAAGAACGGCAAGCCAGTTGCTGCTCAAGAGAAGAAACCCAAGTCTGGACCTAAGCCTGAAACTGAGTGCTTCTACTGCAAGCAGACTGGTCACTGGAAGCGGAACTGCCCCAAGTATTTGGCGGATAAGAAGGATGGCAAAGTGAACAAAGGTATATGTGATATACATGTTATTGATGTGTACCTTACTAATGCTCGCAGTAGCACCTGGGTATTTGATACTGGTTCTGTTGCTAATATTTGCAACTCGAAACAGGGGCTACGGATTAAGCGAAGATTGGCTAAGGACGAGGTGACGATGCGCGTGGGAAACGGTTCCAAAGTCGATGTGATCGCAGTCGGCACGCTACCTCTACATCTACCTTCGGGATTAATATTAGACCTAAATAATTGTTATTTGGTGCCAGCGTTGAGCATGAACATTATATCTGGATCTTGTTTAATGCGAGACGGTTATTCATTTAAATCAGAGAATAATGGTTGTTCTATTTATATGAGTAATATCTTTTATGGTCATGCACCCTTGAAGAGTGGTCTATTCTTATTGAATCTCGATAGTAGTAATACACATATTCATAATGTTGAAGCCAAAAGATGCAGAGTTGATAATGAAAGTGCAACTTATTTGTAGCACTATCGTTTAGGTCATATCGGTATAAAGCGCATGAAGAAACTCCATACTGATGGACTTTTGGAACCACTTGATTATGAATCACTTGGTACTTGCGAACCGTGCCTCATGGGCAAGATGACTAAAACACCATTCTCCGGTACTATGGAGAGAGCAACAGATTTGTTGGAAATCATACATACCGATGTATGTGGTCCGATGAATATTGAAGCTCGTGGCGGATATCGTTATTTTCTCACCTTCACAGATGATTTAAGCAGATATGGGTATATTTACTTAATGAAACACAAATCTGAAACATTTGAAAGGTTCAAAGAATTTCAGAGTGAAGTTGAAAATCATCATAACAAGAAAATAAAGTTTCTACGATCTGATCGTGGAGGAGAATATTTGAGTTACGAGTTTGGTGTACATTTGAAAAACTGTGAAATAGTTTCGCAACTCACGCCACCCGGAACACCACAACGTAATGGTGTGTCCGAACGTCGTAATCGTACTTTACTAGATATGGTGCGATCTATGATGTCTCTTACTGATTTACCACTATCATTTTGGGGTTATGCTTTAGAGACGGCCGCATTCACGTTAAATAGGGCACCATCAAAATCCGTTGAGACGACGCCTTATGAACTGTGGTTTGGCAAGAAACCAAAGTTGTCGTTTCTTAAAGTTTGGGGCTGCGATGCTTATGTGAAAAAGCTTCAACCTGATAAGCTCGAACCCAAATCGGAGAAATGTGTCTTCATAGGATATCCAAAGGAAACTATTGGATACACCTTCTATCACAGATCCGAAGGCAAGACTTTTGTTGCTAAATTCGGAAACTTTCTTGAGAAGGAGTTTCTCTCGAAAGAAGTGAGTGGGAGGAAAGTAGAACTTGACGAGGTAACTATACCTACTCCCTTGTTGGAAAGTAGTACATCACAGAAAATTGTTTCTGCGACACCTACACCAATAAGCGAGGAAGTTAATGATAATGATCATGAAACTTCAGAACAAGATACTACTGAACCTCGTAGATCAACCAGAGTAAGATCCGCACCAGAGTGGTACGGTAATCCAGTTCTGGAAGTCATGCTACTAGATCATGATGAACCTACGAACTATGAAGAAGCGATGGTGAGCCCAGATTCCGCAAAGTGGCTTGAAGCAATGAAATCTGAGATGGGATCCATGTATGAGAACAAAGTATGGACTTTGGTTGACTTGCCCGATGATCGGCAAGCAATTGAGAATAAATGGATCTTCAAGAAGAAGACTGACGCTGATGGTAATGTTACTGTCTACAAAGCTCGACTTGTCGCGAAAGGTTTTCGACAAGTTCAAGGGATTGACTACGATGAGACCTTCTCACCCGTAGCGATGCTTAAGTCCGTCCGAATCATGTTAGCGATTGTCGCATTTTATGATTATGAAATTTGGCAGATGGATGTCAAAACTGCATTCCTGAATGGATTTCTGGAAGAAGAGTTGTATATGATGCAACCGGAAGGTTTTGTCGATCCAAAGGGAGCTAACAAAGTGTGCAAGCTCCAGCGATCCATTTATGGACTGGTGCAAGCCTCTCGGAGTTGGAATAAACGTTTTGATAGTGTGATCAAAGCATTTGGTTTTATACAGACTTTCGGAGAAGCCTGTATTTATAAGAAAGTGAGTGGGAGCTCTGTAGCATTTCTAATATTATATGTGGATGACATATTGCTAATTGGAAATGATATAGAATTTCTGGATAGCATAAAGGGATACTTGAATAAAAGTTTTTCAATGAAAGACCTCGGTGAAGCTGCTTACATATTAGGCATTAAGATCTATAGAGATAGATCAAGACGCTTAATTGGACTTTCACAAAGCACATACCTTGACAAAATTTTGAAAAAGTTCAAAATGGATCAAGCAAAGAAAGGGTTCTTGCCTGTGTTACAAGGTGTGAAATTGAGTAAGACTCAATGCCCGACCACTGCAGAAGGTAGAGAGAATATGAAAGATGTTCCCTATGCATCAGCCATAGGATCTATCATGTATGCAATGCTGTGTACCAGACCTGATGTGTGCCTTGCTATAAGTTTAGCAGGGAGGTACCAAAGTAATCCAGGAATGGATCACTGGACAGCGGTCAAGAACATCCTGAAATACCTGGAAAGGACTAAGGATATGTTTCTCGTATATGGAGGTGACAAAGAGCTCACCGTAAAAGGTTACGTTGATGCAAGCTTTGACACTGATCCGGACGATTCTAAATCGCAAACCGGATACGTGTTTACATTAAACGGTGGAGCTGTCAGTTGGTGCAGTTCTAAACAAAGCGTCGTAGCGGGATCTACATGTGAAGCGGAGTACATAGCTGCTTCGGAAGCAGCGAACGAAGGAGTCTGGATGAAGGAGTTGATATCCGATCTAGGTGTCATACCTAATGCATTGGGTCCAATGAAAATCTTTTGTGACAATACTGGTGCAATTGCCTTGGCAAAGGAATCCAGATTTCACAAAAGGACCAAACACATCAAGAGACGCTTCAACTCCATCCGGGATCTAGTCCAGGTGGGAGACATAGAGATTTGCAAGATACATACGGATCTGAATGTTGCAGACCCGTTGACTAAGCCTCTTCCACGAGCAAAACATGATCAGCACCAAAGCTCCATGGGTGTTAGAATCATTACTGTGTAATCTAGATTATTGACTCTAGTGCAAGTGGGAGACTGAAGGAAATATGCCCTAGAGGCAATAATAAAGTTATTATTTATTTCCTTATGATCATGATAAATGTTTATTATTCATGCTAGAATTGTATTAACCGGAAACATAATACATGTGTGAATACATAGACAAACAAAGTGTCACTAGTATGCCTCTACTAGACTAGCTCATTAATCAAAGATGGTTATGTTTCCTAACCATGAACAATGAGTTGTTATTTGATTAATGAGGTCACATCATTAGTTGAATGATTTGATTGACATGACCCATTCCATTAGCTTAGCACCCAATCGTTTAGTATGTTGCTATTGCTTTTCTTCATGACTTATACATGTTCCTATGACTATGAGATTATGCAACTCCCGTTTGCCAGAGGAACACTTTGGGTGCTACCAAACGTCACAACGTAACTGGGTGATTATAAAGGAGCATTACAGGTGTCTCCGAAGGTAGATGTTGGGTTGGCGTATATCGAGATTAGGATTTGTCACTTCGATTGTCGAAGAGGTATCTCTGGGCCCTCTCGGTAATACACATCACATAAGCCTTGCAAGCACTACAACTAATATGTTAGTTGTGAGATGATGTATTACGGAACGAGTAAAGAGACTTGCCGGTAACGAGATTGAACTAGGTATTGGATACCGACGATCGAATCTCGGGCAAGTAACATACCGATGACAAAGGGAACAACATATGTTGTTATGCGGTCTGACCGATAAAGATCTTCGTAGAATATGTAGGAGCCAATATGGGCATCCAGGTCCCGCTATTGGTTATTGACCGGAGACGTGTCTCGGTCATGTCTACATTGTTCTCGAACCCGTAGGGTCCGCACGCTTAAGGTTACGATGACAGTTACATTATGAGTTTATGCATTTTGATGTACCGAAGGTTGTTCGGAGTCCCGGATGTGATCACGGACATGACGAGGAGTCTCGAAATGGTCCAGACGTAAAGATTGATATATTGGAAGCCTATGTTTGGACATCGGAAGTGTTCCGGGTGAAATCGGGATTTTACCGGAGTACCGGGAGGGTTACCGGAACCCCCTGGGAGCTATATGGGCCATAGTGGGCCTTAGTGGAAAAGAGAAGGGGCTGCCCTAGATGGGCTGTGCGCCTCCCCCCTTCCCCTAGTCCTATTAGGACTAGGAGAGGTGGCCGGCCCCCTCCTCCTCTTTTCCCCCTCCGCGAATCCTATTCCGACTAGGATTGGGGGGGAATCCTACTCCTAGAGGGAGTAGGACTCTCCTGCGCCCTCCTCCTTGGCCGGCCAGCCTCCCCCCTCTACTCCTTTATATACGGAGGCAGGGGGCACCTCTAAGACACACAAGTTGATCCACGTGATCTATTCCTTAGCCGTGTGCGGTGCCCCCTGCCACCATATTCCTCGATAATACTGTAGCGGAGTTTAGGCGAAGCCCTGCTGCTGTAGTACATCAAGATCGTCACCACGCCGTCGTGCTGACGGAACTCTTCCCCGACACTTTGCTGGATCGGAGTCCGGGGATCTTCATCGAGCTGAACGTGTGCTCGAACTCGGAGGTGCCGTAGTTTCGGTGCTTGATCGGTTGGATCGTGAAGACGTACGACTACTTCCTCTACGTCGTGTCATCGCTTCCGCAGTCGGTCTGCGTTGGGTACGTAGACAACACTCTCCCCCTTGTTGCTATGCATCACATGATCTTGCGTGTGCGTAGGAAATTTTTTGAAATTACTACAAAACCCAACAATATCATGGGTGGTTCCCAAATAGAAAATAAAGTTTATTCCTTTTTCCACCATACTTTCACTTTCCATGGCTAACCGTATCCACGGGTGCCGTCCATACCAACAATTTCCAAGGAATTTATTATTTGACAACTAAAACGTCCATTTTGCATCATGTTTTCCTATTGTTATTTATGATGTTTTTATCCATAATAATGCTTTTTGGAGTAATTCTAATGCCTTTTCTCTAATTATGCAAGGTATACACAAAGAGGGAGAATCCCGGCAGCTGGAAATCTGGACCTGGAAAAGCTACATCAGGCTACCTATTCTGCACAACTCCAAACAAGCTGAAACTTCATGGAGGATTTTTATGGAATGTATGAAGAACATTGGAGCAAATAAGTACCAGAGGGGCCCACCAGGTGGGCACAACCCACCTGGGCGCACCAGGGACACCATGCGTGCACTGGTGGGTTGTGCTCACCCAGGCCCACCTCCGGTGCCCATCTTATGGTATATAAGTCATTTTGACCTATAAAAAATAAGGAGAGGACTTTTAGGATGGAGTGCCGCCGTCTCGAGGCGGAACTTGGGCAAGAGCACTTCTGCCCTCCGGCGGAGCGATTCCGCCGGGGGAACTTACCTCCCGGAGAGGGAAATCATCGTCATCATCATCACCAACAACTCTCCCATCTTGGGGAGGGCAATCCCCATCAACATCTTCAACAACACCATCTCATCTCAAACCCTAGTTCATCTCTTGTGTTCAATCTTGTTACTGGAACTATAGATTGGTGCTTGTGGGTGACTAGTAGTGTTGATTACATCTTGTAGTTGATTACTATATGGTTTATTTGGTGGAAGATTATACGTTCAGATCCAATATGCTATTTAATACCCCTCTTATCTTGAGCATGATTATCATTTGTGAGTAGTTACTTTTGTTCTTGAGGTCACGGGAGAAATCATGTTGCAAGTAATCTTGTGAACTTGATATGTGTTCGATATTTTGATAGTATGTATGTTGTGATTCCCTTGGTGGTGTCATGTGAACATCGACTACATGAAAATTCACCATATTTGGGCCTAAGGAAATGCATTGTGGAGTAGCAATTAGATGATGGGTTGCAAGAGTGACAGAAGCTTAAACCCCAGTTTATGCACTATTCCCTAAGGGACCGATTGGATCCAAAAGTTTAATGCTATGGTTAGAATTTATTCTTAATACTTTTCTTGTAGTTGCGGATGCTTGAGGGAGGGTTAATCATAAGTAGGAGGCTTGTTCAAGTAATAACAACACCTAAGTAGCGGTCCACCCACATATCAAATTATCAAAGTAGCGAACACAAATCAAACCAACATGGTGAAAGTGACTAGATGAAAATCCCGTGTACCCTCAAGAACGTTTTGCTTATCATAAGAAACCGTTTTGGCCTGTCCTTTGCATCAAATGTATTGGGCTACCTTGCTACACTTTTTCTACTATTATCGTTACTTGCTCGTTACAAATTATCTTGCTATCAAACTACTTTGTTACTTACAATTGCAGCACTTGGAGCCATTACCTTGCTGAAAACCACTTGTCATTTCCTTCTGCTCCTCATTGGGTTCGACACTCTTACTTATAAAAAAGAGCTACAATTGATCCCCTATACTTGTGGGTCATCAACAACATAAAGTAAATTCATTTATCATTTTGGGACTGGGCATCCCTGATGCCTTTGCCGTACTCTCGTGCAATGACAAGTAATGAACACTCATCTTGAGAATAACACATCTAGCATGGAAATATATCAACCACCTCCTACCGTTTCATGAAAGGTACGAGCACCCAAAAGAGAAATTTACTATGAAAATTAGAGATGGCGCATACAAATTTGCTTAGAACGGCAAAAGAATACCGCATATAGGTAGGTATAGTGGACTCATATGGCAAAAATGGTTTAAAGGATTTTGGATGCACAAGTAGTGATCATACTTAGTGCAAATGAAGGCTAGCAAAAGATTGAGAAGCATCCAACCAAGAAACGAAAAATCTCATAAGCGAGCATTAAGCATAACTAACACCGAATAATGCACCACAAGTAGGATGTAATTTCATTGGATAACTATTGGCTTTCGTGCTTGCATAGGGAATCACAAACCTTAACACCAATATTCTAACTAAAGCATAATTACTCATCAACATGACTCACGTATTATATCATCATATCGCAAAAATATTACAAGGAATCAAGTTTATTTTGTCCAATGGTCTTCATGAAAGTTTTTATTATATCCCTCTTGAATGTCTATCACTTTGGGACTAATTTCATATGTTGCTTTTGATAGCTCAAACAAATCTAAGTGAAGAACATGAGCATAAAAATTTCTTTCTCAAAATAATTTAAGTGAAGCATGAGAGAATTCCTTAAATTTTTTACTAACTCTCAAATAAATCTAAGTTAAGTATGAGAGCATTTCTTCAAAACTAATAAAGCACACCATGCTCAAAAAGATATAAGTGAAGCACTAGAGAAATTCCATAGCTCATAAAAGATTTAAGTGAAGCATAGAGAGCAATTCTAACAAGTCATAGCATAATTTTGGCTCTCTCAAAATAGGTGTGTCCAGTAAGGATAGATGACTAAAAATAGAAAGAAAACAAGCAAAGACTCATATCATACAAGACGCTCAAAGCAAAACTCATGATATGTGACAAATAAAAATATAGCTCCAAGTAAAATACTGATGGTCGTTAGAAGAAAGAGGGGATGCCACTCGGGCATCCCCAAGCTTAGTTGCTTTCTTCTCTTTAGATAATAGCTTGGGATGCCATGGGCAGCCCCAAGATTAGGCTCTTCTTACTCCTTATTCCTTCATCCATCATATATAATATCACCCAGAAATTGAAAACTTCAATCACACAAAACTTAACAAAACCTTCGTGAGATCCGTTAGTATAACAAAGCAAATCACTACTATAAGTATTGTTGCAAACCCGTTCATATTTTATTTTTGCATTCTACTATATTCCAACTTTGCTAAAGCTTGCACCCTCCAATACAAACCATATATTCATCAAAATAAGAACGCAACACAAAGAAAATAGAATTTGTCAAAAACATAACAGTCTGTAGCAAACTGAATACTTATAATACTTTTGTAACTCTAAACATTCTGAAAAATTAGGAAACATTGGGCAATTTATATATTAATCTTCTGCAAAAGAATCAGTATTTTATCGCGCTTCTATTAAAAATGAGAATTATTTTTGTGAGCGCAAAAATTTCTGTTTTTCAGCAAGATCAAATAAACTATCACCCAACATGATCCAAAGGCTTTACTTGGCACAAACACTAATTAAAACATAAAAACACAATCATAACAGTAGCCTAATTGTCCAAACACCTAAGAACAGAAACAAAAAGACAAAAATAAATTTTATTCATTGGGTTGCCTCCCAACAAGCGATGTTGTTTTATGCCCCTAGCTAGGCATCATATTTCAACGATGCTCACACGAAATATAAGAATTGAAACACAAAGAAAGCATCATGAAACATATGAAAAACACATTTAAGTCTAGCATACTTCCTATGCATAGGAATTTATAAGCCAACAAATTATCCAGACAAGAAACATCTAAGATATGCAAAGAAGAGGAATAAAACATTGATGATCTCAACATAACGAGAGGTAATTTAGTAACACAAAAATTTCAAAAACCATATTTTCCTCTCTCATAATAATTGCATGTAGGATCATAATAAAATTCAACAATATAACTATCACATAAAATATTCTCTTCATAATCCACATGCATGCAAAGTTGACACTCTTCCAAAATAGTGGGATCATCATAAAATAAAGTCATGACCTCTTTAAGCCCACTTTTATCAAAAATTTCATAAGATTGACCATTCTCCAAATACGTGGGATTATTTTTAGCTAAAGTTGACACTCTTCCAAACCCAGTTTTAATATTATCGCAAGCATATTCATCATGAGATTTAAATAAATTTTCAAGACCATAAGAATCATTATCACCCCAATCATGATCATTGCAACAAGTAGTGGACATAACAAAACAAGCATCCCCAAGCTTGGGGTTTTGCATATCACTAACACAACTGACATTAATAGAATTTGTAATAACATCATTGCAATCATGCTTTTCATTCAAGGAGCTATCATGAATCTCTTCATAAACTTCTTCATTTAACACTTCATCACAATTTCCAGATTCATAAATCTCAAGCAAAATTTCATAAAGATAATCTAGTGAATTCAATTCATTAGCAATTGGTTCAACATAATTGGGTCTTTTGAAAAGATTAGCAAGTCGATGAGGATCCATATCAATAGATTTTTAGCAAGAAAATATGCAAGCAAATAAAAGACACATGGCAACACAAGTAGAGATAGCAAACAAGAGATCTGACGAGAAAAAGGCGGACGAAAAAGAGGGCGAATAAAACGGCAAATTTTTGTGAAGTGGGGGAGATGAAAATGAGAGGCAAATGGCAAATAATGTAAATTGCAAGGATATGATATTTGTGATTAGGAACCTGGTAGATGTTGATGATGTATCCCCGGCAACGGCGCCAGAAATTCCTTTTAGTGCGGCTTGAACTACGTCGGTATTTCCCCAAAGAGGAAGGGATGATGCAACACAGCTATGGTAGGTATTTCCCTCAGTGATGAGACCAAGGTTATCGAACTAGTAGGAGAACCACACAACACCATGTAAAGAGCTCCTGCACACAAAGAACAAATACTTGCAACCCGACGTAAGAGAGGGGTTGTCAATCCCTCACAGGTAAAAAGATAGGTAAAATAGTAGTAGATTGGATAAATAAATCTCGCAGGAATGCGAGATAAAATAAATAATAATAAATTGCAGCAAGGTATTTTTGTATTTTTAGATTAATATATCTGAAAATAAAAGCAAATAAAAATAGATCGCGAATGCAAATATAATAAAGAACTAACCCAGGGGGCGTAGATTTCACTGGTGGCTTCTCTCAAGAAAAATAGCATACGACGGGTAAAAAAATTACTTTTGGGCAATTGATAGAACTTCAAATAATCATGACGATATCCAGGCAATGATCATTATATAGGCATCACGTCCAAGATTAGTAGACCGACTCCTGCATGCATCTACTACTATTACTCCACACATCGACCGCTATCCAGCATGCATCTAGTGTATTAAGTTCATGGAGAAACGGAATAATGCAATAAGAACGATGACATGATGTAGATAAGATCTATTTATGTAGAAATAGACCCCATATTGTTATCCTTAATAGCAACGATACATACATGTCGGTTCCCCTTCAATCAGTGGGATCAAGCACCGTAAGATCGAACCCATCACAAAGCACCTCTTCCCATGGCAAGAAAAATTGATCTAGTTGGCCTAACTAAACCAAAGATTGGAAGAATAAATAGAGGCTATAAGAAATTATGCATATAAGATATCAAAAGACTCAAATAACTTTCATGGATAAAAACATAGATCTGATCATAAACTCAAAGTTCATCGGATCCCAACAAACACACCGCAAAAAGAGTTACATCAAATAGATCTCCAAGAGACCATTGTATTGAGAATTAAAAGAGAGAGAGTAAGCCATCTAGCTACTAACTATGGACCCGTAGGTCTACAACGAACTACTCACGCATCATCGAAGAGGCACCAATGAGAATGATGAACCCCTCCGTGATGGTGTCTAGATTGCATCTGGTGGTTCTAGAACTTGCGGCGGCTGGAATTGATTTTCGTCGACTCCCATAGGGTTTCTAGAATATTGGGGTATTTATAGAACAAAGAGGCGGTGCGGGAGGCCACCGAGGTGGGCACAACCCACCTGTGCGCGCCTGGGCCCCCAGGCGCGCCCTGGAGGGTTGTGCTCCCCTCGGAGCCCTCCTCTGGTACTTCTTTGGCCCAACAGGTGTCTTGTGGTCCAAAAAAATCTCCCAAAAGTTTCGCTGCTTTTGGACTCCATTTATTATTGATTTTATTCGAAGTAAAAACCAAGCAAAAAACAGCAACTGGCACTGGGCACTATGTCAATAGGTTAGTCCCAAAAATGATATAAAGTTTCTATAAAATGATTGTAAAACATCCAAGAATGATAATATAACAGCATGGAACAATAAAAAAGTTATAGATACATTGGAGACGTATTAGCAAGCGAGTTGGAGCACACCCACTTAGTTTCTTTTGAGCTTTTATAAACTTATAGCTCTAGTGCATCCGTTGCATGCCAATCCCTACTCACTCACATTGATATCTATTGATGGGCATCTCCATAGCCCGTTGATACGCCTAGTTGATGTGGGACTATCTCCTTTTTGTCTTCTCCACAACCACTATATTCTATTCCACCTACAGTGCTATATCCATGGCTCATGCTCATGTATTACGTGAAAGTTGAAAAGGTTTGAGAACATCAAAAGTATGAAACAATTGATTGGCTTGTCACCAGGGTTATTGATACGTCTCCAACGTATCTACAATTTTTTATTGCTCCATGCTGTTATATTATCATTCCTGGATGTTTTATAATCATTTTATAGTCCTTTTATATCATTTTTTGGGACTAACCTATTGACATAGTGCCAATTGCCAGTTGCAGTTTTTTGCATTTTTTACATCACAGGAAATCAATATCAAATGGAGTCCAAACACTGCGAAACTTTTTGTGGATTTTTTATGGACCAGAAGACCACCAATGGGCCAGAGCAGCACCTGGGGGTGCCCCGAGGGGGGCACAACCCACCAGGGCGCGCCTGGGGGCCCAGGCGCACCCAGGTGGGTTGTGCCCACCTCGGTGGCCTCCCGCACCCCCTCTTTACCCTATAAATTCACAAATATTCTGAAAACCCTTGGGGTTAACCTAGATCAGAAGTTCTGCCACCGCAAGGCTTTGTAGCCACCAAAAACCAGTCTAGACCCTTTCCGGCACCCTGCCTGAGGGGGGAATCATCACCGGTGGCCATCTTCATCATCTCGGCGGCCACCACGATGAGGAGGGAGTAGTCCACCCTCGGGGCTGAGGGTTTGTACTAGTAGCTATGTGTTTAATCTGTCTCTCTCGTGTTCTTGAGATGTCACGATCTTGATGTATCGTGGGCTTTGTTAATATAGTCGGATCATATGGTGTTTTCCCCTCTCTATCTTGTTGTGATGAATTGAGTTTTTCCCTTTGACATTTTGTTGTTATCCGATTGAATACTTTCATGGATTTGAGAACACTTGATATATGTCTTGCAATTGAATACTTGTGGTGACAATGGGGTATCGTATTGATTCACTTGATTTATGTTTTGGCACTCAACTCGTGGATTCCCGAGGTGGCATTGGGGTAATCTATGCATAGGGGTTGATGCACGTTCTTGTCTTTGTTTCTCTGGTAGAAATCTTGGGGCACTCTTTGAAGTTCTTTGTGTTGGATTGAATATTATGAATCTGAAATTCCTTTGGTGTTATTTTAGTACGAACTCTTGGTTAGATCGATCGGAAAGAATAGCTTCGTGTTATTTTAGTACGAACTCTAGGATAGATTGATCGGAAAGAATAGCTTTGAGGTGGTTTCGTACCCTACAAACAATTCCGTCTTATGTTCTCCGCTAGATAGGAACTTTGGAGTGATTCTTCATTGCACGTTGAGGGACGGTTATATGATCCAATTATATTAGCACTGTTGAGAGATTGCACTAGCGAAAGTACGAACCCTAGGCCTCATTTTCAAGCATTGAAATACCGTTTGTGCCTGTTTACTATTTGCTATCTTGATGTTTTTATTTATTCAGATTATAAAAATATATTTCTACCATCAATATTACACTTTTATCACCATCTCTTCGCCGAACTAGTGCACCTATATAATTTGCCATTGTATTGGGTGTGTTGGGGACATAAGAGATTTCTTGTATTTGGTTGCAGGGTCGTTTGAGAGAGACCACCTTCATCCTACACCTCTCATGGATTGATAAACCTTAGGTCATCCACTTGAGGGAAAATTGCTACTGTCCTACAAAACTATGCGCTTGGAGGCCCAACACGTGCCTACAAGAATAAAGTTGCATAGTAGACATCAAGCTCTTTACTGGCGCCGTTGCCGGGGAGGTTAGGTAAACGGCACTCACATCCCGTCAACGAAGCTCTTTTCTGACGCCGTTTCTGGGGAGGTGAGTGCTTGAAGGTATACCTTTAGATCTTGCAATCGAATCTTTTAGTTTGTTGTCTTATCACTAGTTTGGCTTATAAAAAGAAAACTACAAAAATAAATGGAATTGAGGTTGCATCATATTGTTCATCTTTATAATGTATTTTGTGAAAATGATGGAAAGGAAAATTGTGCTCAATTTTTACAATAAGAATGCTATAAAATGTTTGGCATATGATCCATGAACGATGAGCATGATTGCAATGTTGTTGGTATGAACTCTTTGAATATCCATGATGCTAACGATATGCAAAGCCATAAGCTTGGGGATGCTATGTTTGATGAAAATGATATTTTTAGTCCCCCAAGATTTGATGTGCAAATTCTTTATAATGATAGAATGCCTCCTATTTGTGATGATTTTATTGATGAAAGTGGATTTGGAGAGGTCATGACTTTATTTAATGATGAATCTACTATTTTGGAAGAGGTTACAATTGATTATGACAACAAAGTTCCTATATATGATGATTATAGTGATGACATATATGTTATCGAGAATAATTATAAGCATGAAACTTGTCATCATGATTCTTTTTTTCAATCCCATGATAGTTATTTTGTTGAGTTTGCTCCCGCTACTATTCATGAGAATAAATTTGCTTATGTGGAGAGTAATAAAATTTCTATGCTTGTGGATCATGAAAATAATGAATTATGTGATAGTTATATTGTGGAATTCATTCATGATGCTACTGAAATTATTATGAGAGAGGAATATATGCTTCTACATATTTCAACAATATCAAGTTTCCCCTCTATGTGTTGAAAATCTTGAAGTTGCACTTGTTTTGCCTTCCTATGCTAGTTGATTCTTGCTCCCAAAAGTTATTTGCTCACAAAATCCCTATGCATAGGAAGTGGGTTAGACTTAAATGTGCTTGCCATGTGATTCATGATGCTCTCTTTGTGTTTCAATTCTTATCTTTTATGTGAGCATCATTGAAATCATCATGCCTAGCTAAAAGGCATTAAAGAAAAATGATTGTTGGGAGACAACCCAACATGTACCCTTACTGTTTTTTCATGTGAACATGATTAGGCTATTGTAGTATTCATGTTTTATTGCTTTTGTTTCAATACAGTGCCAAGTAAGACCATTGGGATGGCTTACGATGTTAGTTGATTTGATCTTGATGAAAAACAGAAACTTTTGCGCTCAGGAAAACAATTCTCATTTTTAACAAAAGCGTGATAAAATGATGATTATTTTTGCATAAGATTAATATAAAAATTACCCAGGTTTTCTTATTTTTCAGAATTTTTGGAGTAGCAGAAGTATGGTTGGAGTACAAATTACTACAGACTATTCTGTTTTTGACAGATTATGTTTTCAATGCATAGTTTGCTTGTTTTCTAATTTCCATGGCTTATATAGCTCAATATAAATTGTGGAAATGATATGCTACCGTAGGAATTGTGTGAGAACAATTATTAATCTTGTCTTTGACAGTACCAAAAGTGAAATGGTTTGCTCTTTATCATACTAACCTATCTCACAAAGTTCCGTTAAGTTTTGTGTGATTGAAGTTTTCGAGTTTTGGGTGAGACATCGATATGAGGAGAATAAAGAGTGACAAGACCCTAATATTGGGGATTCCCAAGGCACCCCAAGTTAATATCCAAGTAAGATCCAAGCAACTAAGCTTGGGGATGCCCCGGAAGGCATCCCCTCTTTTGTCTTCAACATTATCGGTAACCTCACTCGGAGCTATATCTTTATTCGTCACATGATATGAGTTTTACTTGGAGAATCATTTTATTTTGTTAGGATTTGATTGATGTTATTTATAATAATGTTTTTCATCTTTTATTTCAATAAAAGTGGCAATGATAGCCTTTGTCATGCTTATTTTGCAAGTATACATGTTGCTGTTTGAAAACAGAAAGTTTACCGCTGTTGCAAAAATTCCCTAGAAACGTAAGAATGTAATAAAATGTTGAAACTTTTTGAAAAATGAGATCTGATAAATTTTCTATAGTGTGGCAAATTTTCATAACTTTTGGAGTTAGGGAAGTGTTGATACTCTTGCATTCTTTACAGACTGTACTGTTTTGGCAGATTGCTGTTATGTTTGCATTGTTTGCATATGTTTGCTTGTTCAATGATTCTATTTGCAGATAGGAGTATTAAATATGCAGAGGCATTTATTATGCAATGTTGAATAATAATTTTAGTGATTTTTTACAGTATATAATGATAAGGTTTTTGCATTGGTTTATACTAACTTATCTCACGAGTTCTTATTGAGTTTTGTGTGGATGAAGTTTTTGAGATTTAGGAAAACTGTGACATGAGAGAAATTAAGGAGACACAAAAGCTCAAGCTTGGGGATGCCCAAGGCATCTCAAGACAATATTTCAAGAAGTCTCAAGCATCTAATCTTGGGGATGCCCCGGTAGGCATCCCACCTTTCTTCTTCAACAATTATCAGTTAGTATCGGTTGAGCCTAAGTTTTTGCTTCTTCACATGATGTGTGCTATTCTTGGAATGTCATTTTGTTTTGTTTTGCTTGTTGTTTTAATAAAATTCTTAGATCTGAAAAACAATTTGAATAAGAGAGAGTCCTCAAATAGTTACCTATTTCCTTAACTACTCGCTTGATCTTCACTTATATCTTTTTGGAGTAGCTTGTCATTTGCTCTAGTGCTTCACTTATATCTTTTTGAGCACGGTGTGCTTTAGTATTTTTGAAGAAATTTTCTCTTGCTTCACCTAAATTAATCTAAGAAAAAAATATTATGCTCATGATCTTCACTTATATTTTATTGAGCTTATCAAAAGCAACACATGAAAATTAGTTCCAAAGTGATAGATATCCAAGAAGGATATAATAAAAACTTTCATGAAGATCATTGGACAAAATAAACTTGATTCCTCGTAATAGTTTTGAGATAGTGATGTGATATGTGAGTCATGTTGATGAGTAATTATGCTTTAGTAAGAATACTGGTGTTGAGGTTTGTGATTCCCTATGCAAGCACGAAAGTTAGTGGTTGTGCAATGAAATTACATCCTACTTGGGGTGCATTATTCGGTGTTAATTATGCTCAATGCTCGCTTATGAGAATATTCGTTTCTTGGTCGGTCGCTTCTCAATATTTTGCTAGCCTTCATTTTGCACTAAGTATGATCACTACTTGTGCATCCAAAATCCTTTAAACCAGTTTTTCCACATGAGTCCACTATACCTACCTATATGCGGTATTCTTTTGCCGTACAAAGCAAATTTGTATGTGCCATCTCTAATTTTCAAAATAAATTTCTCTTTTGTGTGCTCGTACCGCTCGCGAGGCGGTAAGGGGTGGCCAATATTTTCCATGCTAGATGTGTTGTTCTCACGATGAGTGTTTATTCACTTGTCATTGCACGCGAGTAAGGCAAAGGTATTAGGGATGCCCAGTCCTGAAATGAAAAATGAATTTACTTTATGTTGTCAAATAATAAATTCCTTGGAAAGTGTTGGTATGGAGGGCACCCGTGGATACGGTTAGCCATGGAAAGTGGAAGTATGGTTGAAAAAGGAATAAACTTTATTTTTTGTTTGGGAACCGCCTATGATATATCTAGCATGGAAAGTGTTGGGAGCTCTAAGTCATTTTCGTTGGTGGGAAAAGTATCCCTCTCAAAATGTTTTTATCTCTCAATTTTCACTTTGAGCTCTGGCACCTCTACAAATCCCTACTTCCCTCCGCGAAGGGCCTTTCTTTTACTTTATGCAATTTTTATTTTAAATTTGAGTCTCCATCTTCTCTTATAAAGCACCAACTAGGAGGCACTATGATCGTACTTGAGCATTGGGTGTAGCTAATATGCGAGTATGTTTCATGAATGGATCAATGACTGAGCATGATGGGCCAGGGATAACTTATTTTAGCGTTGATATTTTTAAATACATGGTTGCTTGTTGATATGCTTGAATATTTAAGTCTCATGTCAAAACTAGATGATGACCCACAAGTATAGGGGATCTATCATAGTCCTTTCGATAAGTAAGAGTGCCGAACCCAACGAGGAGCAGAAGGAAATGACAAGCAGTTTTGAGTAAGGTATTCTCTGCAAGCACTGAAATTATCGGTAACAGATAGTTTTGTGATAAGGTAATTTGTAACGAGTAACAAGTAACAAAAGTAAACAAGGTGTAGCAAGGTGGCCCAATCCTTTTTGTAGCAAAGGACAAGCCTGGACAAACTCTTATATAAAGGAAAGCGCTCCCGAGGACACATGGGAGTTATCGTCAAGCTAGTTTTCATCATGCTCATATGATTCGCGTTCGTTACTTTAATAATTTGATATGTGGGTGGACTGGTGCTTGGGTACTGCCCTTCCTTGGACAAGCATCCCACTTATGATTAACCCCCATCGCAAGCATCCGCAACTATGAAAGAAGAATTAAGGTAAACCTAACCATAGCATGAAACATATGGATCCAAATTCGCCCCTTACGAAGCAACGCATAAACTAGGGTTTAAGCTTCTGTCACTCTAGCAACCCATCATCTACTTATTACTTCCCAATGCCTTCCCCTAGGCCCAAACAATGGTGAAGTGTCATGTAGTCGACGTTCACATAACACCACTAGAGGAAAGACAACATGCATCTCATCAAAATATCGAACGAATACCAAATTCACATGACTACTTATAACAAGACTTCTCCCATGTCCTCAGGAACAAACGTAACTACTCACAAATCATATTCATGTTCATAATCAGAGGGGTATTAATATGCATAAAGGATCTGAACATATAATATACCACCGAATAAACCAACTAGCATCAACTACAAGGAGTAATCAACACTACTAGCAACCCACAGGTACCAATCTGAGGTTTTGAGACAAAGATCGGATACAATAGACGAACTAGGGTTTGAGAGAAGATGGTGTTGGTGAAGATGTTGATGGAGATTAACCCCCTCCCGATGAGAGGATCGATGGTGATGAAGATGCCAACGATTTCCCCCTCCCGGAGGGATGTTTCCCCGACAGAACAGCTCCGCCGGAGCCCTAGATTAGTTCCGCCAAGGTTCTGCCTCGAGACGGCGGTGCTTCGTCCCGAAAGCTTCCTTCTGATTTTTGTCCAGGGCAAAAGACACCTTATACCAGAAGATGGGCATCGGGGGGCTTCCAGGTGGCCCACGAGGCAGGGGACGCGCCCTCCACCCTCGTGGATGCCTCGTGTCCTTTCCGGACTACTTCTTATTTTCCTATTTTCTTAAATATTACAAAACGGTGAAAAATTGCCATTAGAACTGTTTTGGAGTCGGTTTACTTACTGTACCACATACCTATTCCTTTTCGGAGTCTAAAATGTTCTGGAAAGTGTCCCTTATGTACTCCTTCGGGGTTACGGTATTAATAACATTGGTTTCAACATTTATGGGATTACCTGAGATATAATGTTTGATTCTTTGACCGTTCACCACCCTTGGATTTGTGCCTTTGAAGTTGTTGATTTTTATGGCACCGGAACGATAGACCTCCTCAATAACGTAAGGACCTTCCCATTTAGAGAGTTTTCCTGCAAAAAAACTTAAACGAGAGTTGTATAACAGAACATAATCACCTACATTAAACTCATGCTTTTGTATCCTTTTATCATGCCATATTTTAACTTTTTCTTTAAATAGTTTGGCATTCTCATAGCCCTGGGTTCTCCACTCATCAAGAGAGCTGATGTCAAATAGTCTCTTCTCACCGGCAAGTTTTAAATCATAATTGAGCTCTTTAATGGCCCAATATGACGTATGTTCTAGTTCGAGAGGTAAGTGACATGCTTTTCCATAAACCATTTTATAAGGAGAGATACCCATAGGATTTTTATATGCAGTTCTATAGGCCCATAATGCATCATCAAGTTTCTTGGACCAATTCTTTCTAGATCTATTAACAGTCTTTTGCAAAATTAATTTAAGCTCTCTATTACTCAGTTTTACTTGACCACTAGACTGTGGGTGGTATAGAGATGCAATTCTATGATTAACATCATACTTAGCAAGCATTTTACGAAAGGCACCATGAATAAAATATGAACCACCATCAGTCATTAATTATCTAGGGACTCCAAACCTCGAAAAAATAACTTATTTAAGCATCTTAATAGAAGTGTTATGATCAACACTACTAGTTGGAATAGCTTCTACCCACTTAGTAACGTAATGAACAACAACTAAAATATGTGTATACCCATTAGAGGAAGGAAACGGTCCCATATAATCAAAGCCCCAAACATCAAATGGTTCAATAACAAGTGAATAGTTCATAGGCATTTCTTGACGTCTACTAATATTACCAATTCTTTGACATTCATCACAAGACAAGACAAACATATGGGCATCTTTGAAAAGAGTAGGCCAATAAAAACCGGATTGCAATACCTTATGTGCAGTTCTATCTCCAGCGTGGTGTCCTCCATAAGCCTCAGAGTGACACTTGTGTAGGATATGTTCCTGTTCATGCTCAGGTACACAACGTCTAATAACACCATCTACTCCTTTATAAAGGTGTGGGTCATCCCAGAAGTAATGTCTTAAATCATAGAAAAACTTTTTCTTTTGCTCGTAAGTGAAACTAGGTGGTATAAATTTAGCAATAATGTAATTAGCATAGTCACCATACCATGGAGCAGTATGAGAAGCATTTATGACAGCTAATTGTTCATCAGGAAAGCTATCATCTATAGGTAGTGGGTCATCAAGAACATTCTCTAACCTAGAAAAGTTGTCCGCAACGGGGTTCTCAACTCCCTTTCTATCAATAATATGCAAATCAAATTCTTGTAGCAAGATAACCCATCTAATAAGTCTAGGTTTAGCATCTTTCTTTTCCATAACATATTTAATAGCAGCATGATCAGTGTGAACAGTTACTTTAGAATCAACAATATAATGTATGAACTTATCACAAGCAAATACAACTGCTAAAATTCTTTTTCAGTAGTAGCATAATTTCTTTAGGCAGTGTCTAGAGTTTTACTAGCATATTGGATAACATTTAATTTCTTATCAACTCTTTGTCCTAGAACAGCACCTATAGCATAATCACTAGCATCACACATAATTTCAAAGGGTGAATTCCAATCAGGTGGCTGAACAATAGGTGCAGAAATCAAGGTTTTCTTAAGTATTTCAAATGCTTCTACAGAATCATCATCAAAGACAAAAGGAACATATTTTTGTAAGAGATTAGTCAGAGGCCTGGAAATTTTTGAGAAGTCTTTAATGAACCTCCTATAAAAACCGGCATGACCAAGGAAACTTCTTATACCTTTAATGTCCTTAGGACACGGCATCTTTTCAATAGCATCAACTTTAGATTTATGAACTTCAATACCTCTTTCAGAAACTTTATGCCCCAAGACAATACCTTCATTAACCATAAAGTGGCACTTCTCCCAATTCAAGACAAGATTAGTTTCTTCACATCTCTGCAAAACTCGATCAAGGTTGCTTAAGCAATCATCAAAAGAAGATCCATACACGGAGAAATCATCCATGAAAAACTCAACAATCTTTTCACAAAAGTCAGAGAATATAGCAGTCATACATCTTTGAAAGGTAGCGGGTGCATTACATAAACCAAAAGGCATGCTTCTATAAGCAAAGGTACCGAAAGGGCAAGTAAAAGTGGTATTTTCCTGATCCTCTTTCGACACAGGTATTTGAGAGAAACCAGAATAACCATCTAGAAAGCAAAAATGTGTATGTTTGGATAATCTTCTAGCATTTGATCAATAAAAGGTAAAGGTAGTGATCATTTCTAGTAGCTTTATTTAATTTGCGGAAATCAATTACCATTCTATAACCTTTAACAATTCTTTGTGGGATCAATTCATTTTTATCATTAGGAACAACAGTAATACCTCCCTTCTTAGGGACACAATGGACAGGACTTACCCACTGACTATCAGCAACAGTATAAATTATACCTGCCTCTAGAAGCTTTAGTATTTCATTTCTTACCACTTCTTTCATCGTAGGATTTAACCGTCGTTGGTGATCAACAACCGGCTTAGCGTCTTTCTCCAATTTTATTTTTTGCTGGAAGAGAGTGGGACTAATGCCCTTAAGATCATCAAGAGTATATCCAATAGCAGCATAGTGCTTCTTTAGAGTTTTCAATAATTTCTCTTCTTCCTGCTCTGAAAGGTTAGCACTAATTATAACAAGATATATCTTCTTTTCATCAAGATAAGCATATTTAAGAGTATCAAGTGACGGTTTAAGCTCAAACACAGGATCACCCTTGGGTGGAGGAGGATCCCCTAGAATTTCAACAGGCAAGTTGTGTTTCAAAATAGGTCCCTGTTTAAAGAATACTTCACCTATTTCCCTTCTTTCATTCATAAACATATCATTTTCATGGTCTAGCAAATATTGTTCTAAAGGATCATTAGGAGGCACGGCAATAGAAGCAAGACCAATAATTTCATCTTTACTAGGCAATTCTTTATCATTAGGTTGTCTACGAAATTTAGCAAAATTGAAATCATGAGACATATCCCCTAAACCAACAGTAACAATATCCTTTTAGTAGTCTATCTTAGCATTAACAGTATTCAAGAAGGGTCTACCAAATATAATGGGACAAAAGTCATCTTGTGGGGAACCAAGAACAAGAAAATCAGTAGGATATTTAACTTTGCCACACAAGACTTCAACATCTCTAACAATCCCAACTGGTGAAACAGTATCTCTATTGGCAAGCTTAATTGTAACATCAATACCTTCTATCTCAGCAGGTGCAGTATCATGCATAATTTCTTCATATAAAGAATGAGGTATTGCACTCGCACTAGCACCCATGTCACATAAGCCATGATAGCAATGATCTCCTATTTTAACGTAAACAACAGCAGGCATGCCTACAACAGGTCCATGTTTATCTTTAGTATCGGGTTTAGCAATTCTAGCAGCTTCATCACAAAAGTAAATAACATGCCCATCAATATTATCAACCAAGAGATCTTTAAACATAGCAATACTAGGTTCAACTTTAATTTGCTCAGGGGGTGTAGGTGTTCTAGCATTACTCTTACGAACCATAGTTGAAGCTTTAGCATGATCCTTTATTCTAATAGGGAAAGGTGGTTTCTCAATATAAGCGGTAGGAACAATAGGATCAACATTATAAGTGATATTATTTTCTTCAACTTTAATAGATTCAACTACTTTTACTTCAATGGGAGGATGATATTGAATCCACTTATCCTTAGGGAGATCAACATGAGTAGCAAATGATTCACAAAAATAAGCTACTATCTCAGAGTCAAGTCCATATTTAGTGCTAAATTCACGAAAAACATCGGTATCCATAAAAGATTTAACACAATCAAACTTAGGTGTTGTACCTGACTCCTTACCTTTGTCGAGTTCCCAATATTTAGAGTTGCGTTTAATTATTTCCAATAAATCCCATATGAATTCAATAGTCTTCATCATAAAAGAACCAGTACAAGAAGTATCGAGCATGAAGCGATTATTGAGAGAAAGCCGAGCATAAAATTTTTGAATAATAATTTCTCTTGAGAGCTCATGATTGGGGCATGAATATAACATTGACTTAAGCCTCCCCCAAGCTTGAGCGATACTTTCTCCTTCGCGAGGCCAAAAATTATATATATAATTACGATCACGATGAACCAGATGCATAGGATAAAACTTCTGATGAAATTCCAATTTCAATCGGTTGTAGTTCCATGATCCAATATCATCACATAGACTAAACCATGTCAATGCCTTTCCCTTCAAAGATAAAGGGAAGACCTTATTCTTGATAACATCCTCGGGAATACCTGCAAGCTTAAATAATCCACAAACTTTATCCACATAGATTAGGTGCATATCGGGATGCAATGTTCCATCTCCTGTAAAAGGATTAGCTAGCAGTTTCTCTATCATACCCAAGGGAATTTCAAAGTAAACATTTTTAGTAGGTTCAGTAGGTTTAGGAGCAACTCTTTGCTCTACTGGTCGGGGTGAAGATACCCCGAACAAGCCCCTCAAATGATTATTTTCCATAGTAACAAGTGACAGTAAATTTCAGCACACTATATAAATTTTTCCTTACCAAATTCCACCTACCAAAGGCGCTTCACTCCCCGGCAACGGCGCCAGAAAAGAGTCTTGATGGCCCAAAAGTATCGGGGATCTATCGTAGTCCTTTCAATAAGTAAGAGTGTCGAACCCAACGAGGAGTAGAAGGAAATGACAAGCAGTTTTCAGTAAGGTATTCTTTGCAAGCACTAAAATTATCGGTAACAGATAGTTTTGTGATAAGGTAATTTGTAACGAGTAACAAGTAACAAAGTAAATAAGGTGCAGCAAGGTGGCCCAATCCTTTTTATAGCAAAGGACAAGCCTGGACAAACTCTTATATAAAGGAAAGTGCTCCCGATGACACATGGGAATTATCGTCAAGCTAGTTTTCATCATGCTCATATGATTCGCGTTCGTTACTTTCATAATTTGATATGTGGGTGGAGCGGTTCTTGGGTACTGCCCTTACTTGGACAAGCATCCCACTTATGATTAACCCCTCTTGCAAGCATCCGCAACTACAAAAGAAGTATTAAGGTAAACCTAACCATAGCATGAAACATATGGATCCAAATCAGCCCCTTGCGAAGCAATGCTTAAACTAGGGTTTAAGCTTCTGTCACTCTAGCAACCCATCATCTACTTATTACTTCACAATGCCTTCCCCTAGTCCCAAACAATGGTGAAGTGTCATGTAGTCGATGTTCACATGACACCACTGGAGGAAAGACAACATACATCTCATCAAGATATCGAACGAATACCAAATTCACATGACTACTTATAACAAGACTTCTCCCATGTCCTCAGGAACAAACGTAACTACTCACAAATCATATTCATGTTCATAATCAGAGGGGTATTAATATGCATAAAGGATCTGAACATATAATCTTCCACCGAATAAACCAACTAGCATCAACTAGAAGGAGTAATCAACACTACTAGCAACCCACAGGTACCAATCTGTGGTTTTGAGACAAAGATCGGATACAATAGATGAAATAGGGTTTGAGAGAAGATGGTGTTGGTGAAGATGTTGATGGAGATTGACCCCTCCCTATGAGAGGATCAATGGTGATGACGATGGCGACGATTTCCCCCTCCCGGAGGGATGTTTCCCCGGCAGAACAGCTCCGCCGGAGCCCTAGATTGGTTCCGCCAAGGTTCCGCCTTGAGATGGCGGCGCCTCGTCCCGAAAGCTTCCTTTTGATTTTTTTCTAGGGCAAAAGACACCTTATACCAAAAGATGGGCATCGGGGGGCTTCCAGGTGGCCCACGAAGCAGGGGGCGCGCCCTCCACCCTCGTGGACAGTGGGTGGCCCCCCTCTGGTGCTTCCTTCGCCCAATATTTTTTATATATTCCAAAACTGACTTTCGTGGAGTTTCAGGACTTTTGGAGTTGTGCAGAATAGGTCTCTAATATTTGCTCCTTTTCCGGCCCAGAATTCCAGCTGCCGACATTCTCCCTCTTCTTGTAAACCTTGTAAAATAAGAGAGAAAGGGCATAAGTATTGTGACATAATGTTTAATAAAAGCCCATGATGCAATAAATATCGATATAAAAGCATGATGCAAAATGCAGGTATCACTAGACTATTGCTTTGAACCATATAAAAGTCCAAATGTCCATGCTATAAAGAAAATAATATGAGATGACATGTTAGGAAGCATTCCACATCAAAAAATATGTTTTTACCATTTACCTACTCGAGGACGAGCAGGAATTAAGCTTGGGGATGCTGATACGTCTCCAACGTATCTATAATTTTTGATTGCTCCATGCTGTTATATTATCATTCTTGGATGTTTTATAATCATTTTATATCATTTTTTGGGACTAACCTATTGACATAGTGCCAAGTGCCAGTTGTTGTTTTTTGCATGTTTTTTACATCAGAGGAAATCAATATCAAATGGAGTCCAAACACTGCGAAACTTTTTGTGGATTTTTTATGGGCCAGAAGACCGCCAATGGGCCAGAGCAGCACCTGGGGGTGCCTCGAGGGGGCACAACCCACCATGGCGCGCCTGGGGGGCCCAGGCACGCCCAGGTGGGTTGTGCCCACCTCGGCGGCCTCCCGCACCCCCTCTTTACCCTATAATTTCACAAATATTCCGAAAACCCTCGGGGTTAACCTAGATCATAAGTTATGCCGCCGCAAGGCTTTGTAGCCACCGAAAACCAATCTAGACCCTTTTAGACACCCTTCCAGAGGGGGGAATCATCATCGGTGGCCATCTTCATCATCCCGGCGGCCACCACGATGAGGAGGGAGTAGTCCACCCTCAGGGCTGAGGGTTTGTACCAGTAGCTATGTGTTTAATATCTCTCTCTCTCTCGTGTTCTTGAGATGTCATGATCTTGATGTATCGCGGGCTTTGTTAATATAGTCGGATCATATGGTGTTTTCCCCTCTTTATCTTGTTGTGATGAATTGAGTTTTTCCCTTTGATATTTCGTTGTTATCGGATTGAATACTTTCATGTATTTGAGAACACTTGATATATGTCTTGCAATTGAATACTCGTGGTGGCAATGGGGTATCGTATTGATTCACTTAATATATGTTTTGGCACTCAACTCGCGAATTCCCGAGGTGACATTGGGGTAATCTATGCATAGGGGTTGATGCACGTTCTTGTCTTTGTTTCTCTGGTAGAAATCTTGGGGCACTCTTTGAAGTTCTTTGTGTTGGATTGAATATTATGAATCTGAATTTGCTTTGGTGTTATTTTAGTATGAACTCTTGGTTAGATCAATCAGAAAGAATAGCTTTGTGTTATTTTAGTAGCTACGAACTCTAGGATAGATTGATCAGAAAGAATAGCTTTGAGGTGGTTTCGTACCCTACAAACAATTCTGTCTTATGTTCTCCGCTAGATAGGAACTTTGGAGTGATTCTTCGTTGCACGTCCACGAAAATACTTTTCCGCCGTCGCAACCTTCTATTCCCGTGAGATCCCATCTTGAGGCCTTTTTCGACGATCTTCTGGGGGGGATTCGATCACGGAGGGCATCTACATCAACCCTATTGCCCTTCCGTTGAAGCGTGAGTAGTTTGCCACAGACATACAGGTCCATAGATAGTAGCTAGATGGATTCTTATCTCTCTTTGATTATCAATACCATGTTCTCCTCGATGTTCTTCGAGATCTATCCGATGTAATCTTCTTTTGCGGTGTGTCTGTCGAGATCGATGAATTGTGGATTTATGATCAGCTTATCTATGAATATTAATTAGATCTTCTCTGAATTATTATATGCATGATTTGATATCTTTGTATTTCTCTTCGAATTATCGGTTTGGTTTGCCAACTAGATTGGTTTTCTTGCAATGGGAGAGGTTCTTAGTTTTGAGTTCAATCTTGCGTGATTTCACCTAGTGACAAAGTAGGGGTAGTGAGACATGTATTGTATTGTTGCCATCAAGGATTAAAAACATGGGGTTTTCATCATATTGCTTGAGTTCATCCCTCTACATCATGTCATCTTACTTAAGGCATTACTCCGTTCTTTATGAACTTAATACTCTAGATGCATGCTGGATAGCGGTCGATGTGTGGAGTAATAGTAGTAGATGCAGGCAGGAGTCGGTCTACTTGACACGGACGTGATGCCTATATTCATAATCATTGCCATGGATATCGTCATAACTTTGTGCTTTTCTATCAATTGCTTGATAGAAATTTGTTCACCCATCGTATTATTTGCCTTCAAGAGAGAAGCCTCTAGTGAAACCTATGGCCCCCGGGTCTATTTTCCTTCATATATTTTCAGATCTATATACCAAAAATACCTTGCTGCAATTTATTTACTTTTACGTTTTAGTAATCTTTTATATCTATCTCTATCGGATCTCACCTTTGCAAGTGACCGTGAAGGGATTGACAACCCCTTTTTCGCTTTGGGTGCAAGTGTTTGATTGTTTGTGTAGGTGCATATATTGGGGACTTGTGTGTTTCTCCTACTGGATTGATACATTGGTTCTTAACTGAGGGAAATACTTATCTCTACTTTGCTGCATCACCCTTTCCTCTTCAAGGGAAAAACCAACACAAGCTCAAGAAGTAGCACAACCTAATCAAGAGAAAACCACTTTTACTTGCCCTTTTGGAATTTATGCTTATAGATGTATGCCTTTTGGTTTATGTAATGCACCTACTACCTTTCAAAGATTTATGACTGCTATATTCTCTAATTTTTGGGAAAAGTTTGTTTAGGTTTTCATGGATGATTTTTCTGCTTATGGAACTTCTTTTGATGATTAGCTTAAGCAACCTTGATTGAGTTTTGCAGAGATGTGAACAAACTAATATTGTCTTGAATTGGGAGAAGTGTCACTTTATGGTTAATGAAGGCATTGTCTTGGGGCATAAAATTTCTGAATGAGGTATTGAGGTGGATAAAGCTAAAGTTGATGCAATTGAGAAAATGCCATGTCCTAAAGACATTAAAGGTATTTGTAGTTTCCTTGGTCATGCTGGTTTCTATAGGAGGTTTATTAAAGGCTTCTCTAAAATTTCTAGGCCTCATACTAATCTTTTGCAAAAGGACGTTCCATTTGTTTTTTATGATGATTGTCGAGAAGCCTTTGAAACACTTAAGAAAGCCTTAACTGCTGCACCTATAGTACAACCACCTGATTAGAACTTGCCTTTTGAAATTCTGTGTGATGCTAGTGATTATGCTATTGGTGTTTTTCTAGGACAAAGAGTTGATAAGAAATTAAATGTTATCCATTATACTAGTAAAACTCTAGACAGTGGCCAAAGAAATTATGCTACTACTGAAAAAGAATTTTTAGCAGTTGTGTTTGCTTGTGATAAATTTTAGATCTTACATTGTTGATTCCAAAGAATTGTTCACACCGATCATGCTACTATAAAATATCTTATGGAAAAGAAAGATGCTAAACCTAGACTTATTAGGTGGGTTCTCTTGCTACAGGAATTTGACTTACATATCACTGATAGGGAAGGAGCTGAGAACCCCGTAGCTGATAACTTGTCTAGGTTAGAAAATATTATTGATGACCCACTACCTATTGATGATAGCTTCCCTGATGAACAACTAGCTGTAATAAATGCTTCTCATAATACTCCTTGGTATGCTGACTATGCTAATTATATCGTTGCTAAATTTGTACCACCTAGTTTCACATACCAACAGAAAAAAATTCTTCTATGACTTAAGACATTGCTTTCGGGATGACCCACATCTTTATAAAGGAGTAGATGGTATTATTAGACGTTATGTACCTGAGCATGAACAGGAACAATTCCTACAGAAGTGTCACTCCAAAGCCTACGGAGGACACCATGCAGGAGATAGAACTGCGCATAAGGTATTACAATCTGGTTTTTATTGGCCTACTCTTTTCAAGGATGCCCGTAAGTTTGTCCTGTCTTGTGATGCATGTCGAAGAATAGGTAACATCGATAAGCGTCAGGACATGCCTATGAATTATTCACTTGTTGTTGAACCTTTTGATGTTTGGGGCTTTGATTATATGGGACCGCTTCCTTCCTCTAGTTGGTATACACATATTTTGGTTGCTATTGATTGTGTCACTAAGTGGGTAGAAGCTATTCCAACTAGCAGTGCTGAGCATAACACCTCCATTAAAATGCTTAAAGAGGTTATTTTCCCAAAGTTTGGAGTCCCAAGATATTTAATGATTGGTGGTGGTTCACACTTTATTCATGGTGCTTTCCATGAAATGCTTGCTAAATATGATGTTAACCATAGAATTGCATCACCCTATCATCGTCAATCCAGTGGTCAAGTTGAACTTAGAAATAGAGAAATAAAATTAATATTACAAAAAACTGTCAATAGTTTCCGAAAGAATCGGCCTAAGAAACTTGATCATGCACTTTGGGCCTATAGAACAACTTATAAAAATACTATGGGTATGTCTCCATATAAAATGGTTTATGGAAAATCTTGTCGTTTGTCTCTTGAGTTAGAACATAAAGCATACTGAGAAATTAAAGAAGTCAGTTATGATTTCAAACTTGTTGGTGAAAAGAGGATATTTGATACTAGCTCACTAGATGAATGGAGAACCCCAAGCTTATGAAAATGCCAAACTATTTAAAGAAAAGGTTAAAAGATGGTGTTGGGGATATTACTACTGGGCGTAAACCGGCCTATCTGGGCCGGATTAACTTCGTCAGTAGTTAAGCAGGTTAAAGCCCATGAAGATAGATGAGGGCTCAAGACCCATAATCGGTTGAGAGCCTGTAGCCGTAAACCGGCATCAATATGTAACTTGTATTGTAAGTTAGGAATAAGTAGAGACCAAACCGGACACATCTATGAGCCGGTGTTGGGACTCTGTAAACCGACGGGCGTCACCCATGTATATAAGGGGACGACCCGGCGGCGGTTCAAGGACGACAGACACAACTCGAGACATAGGCGAAGCTTGTTTGCTCCCTAGTCATCGAAACACCCATCAATTCCATCACAACTAGACGTAGGCTTTTACCTTCATCGAAGGGGCCGAACTAGTATAAACCCTCTTGCGTCCTTGTGTCCGCTTTAACCCCTTCAAGCTAACCTGTCGCGATGGCTCCACGACTAAGTCCTTTCTCTAGGACATCTGCCGTGACAAAACCACGACAGTTGGCGCCCACCGTGGGGCTATAGCACGATGGTTTCCGGTTCTTGGAGGGCCGCTTTAAAGGACTCGAGGGCTACGCTGTAGGCTAGATGACTAAGAGTCGTCGCGGCAAGCTCTACATCGACGACGCAGGCTGGGGCCCCGAGGCTGGCTCAATTGAGTACGAGTACCGGGTCCCCTTTGGTAGCATTCATGTTTTCATTGGCAAGATCGGTGAACCGGGCCCTGAGCCGGACATCTGCACCGACCTCGTCGAGATGGCCCAGCGTGCGCGATCCGCCTGGGTTAAACCGGCCATGAAGCGTGCCTTCGTGGGAATGATCCATGGAGGGAGTTATGAGGACGGATCGGAGCTTCGCGGGGCGACTGCCGTTTGTTCCGGTGATGAATCTTCGACCGGAGAAACCGAATCTCTTTATCAGCTACAAGATGGCCGGATTGAGAGCTGTTCCGATGGCGACAGTATTCCGGACTCCTCTGATCTGCCTAACCGGGCTGGAATATTCATGACCGGAACACAAGCAGCGCTTCATTCTTCGACAGCCGCGGCAACGATCTCCGGTTCAGCAGCGGCAACGGCTGCCGGGGCAGGAGGCCCTGTGCGCCCGCCGGCTCAGGTTCTATCAGAACTATTTGATGCGTTGGCTGTGCTTATGGTAGAAGTTAATCCGCCAGATCAGGATGCTCATAACACGGAGATTGCAAAGGTAAAGGAACAAATCACCCAGGCCAAGACGGATCTGGCGGATGAGGACACCAGGATGGCCGCAGAGCGGGCCGCTTTAGACGCACAGGCCTACAAGCTTATGTTGGACCAGAGCGTGTCGCATGAAGTCATGAGGAGGAAGCATCGATCCCGCTTACCTCTGGTTTTCGAGGCCAGAGACCTTTTCAACACTCCAGGACCAAGAACCGGCAATCCGCTGGAGGGGAATCGGGCAGAAGCCCCTGGGACCGGTGCACCGGTTCAGCCCCGTCAGATGGACCCGCCTCATCAAAACACCGTTATACCTCAGGATGCTTTAACACCTCCGGGTCATTACTCCAACCCAATGGACAATCTTGTTGCCGCTGCTGCGCGGCTGGAGGCCATTCCAATTGAAGGTGACTCGCCGCAGGCAGTAGAGACGCGACGGGTCAAGGAACTTCTGAGGACAACTTTGGCCCAACAGGAAGCGTACTCGTACAGCCGCGACCGGATCCACTCGACCCCCCGTCCAAGCCGGAGCTATAGCAGACATATGGAGGAACCAGCAGTGTCAAGTAATGAACGATGTGGAGCACCCTGTGGCAACAACCCGACAGGTGGTGCTGATGACGCTCAGGAGGTGGTGAACCGGGCCCGAGCGTGCAGGGAGGTCGAGTTAGCCGCACAGCATCAGGCTCGGCAGCTCACGCCGGTTTGTCCAACCATTTCGATCGAACCTGGTGTTACTTCCAGTTCTTTGGGGTGCCTTGCCTTATCCCCGCTTTACGCAATGTGCGCCTGCCCAAGGATTTCAAGGGCCCGCGCAAGGTACCAAATTACACAGCGGATCAACCTCCAGAGACTTGGGTGGAGAGCTATGAGATGGCCATGGAGATGTTAGATGTGGATGACGCGGCGTGTGCGAAATATTTCACCATGATGCTTGAAGGAACGGCCCGTACTTGGTTAAAAAGCCTGCCAGCTAATTCTATCAGTTCATGGGCCCAATTGCGAGCCCGGTTTATCAACAATTTCAAGGATACCTGTAAACAGCCTATGTCGATAGTGGACTTAGCTGCATGCGTCCAGGAGGAAGGAGAATCAACGACTCATTGGGTGCGCCGGGTTTCACAAGTGTTGCACTCCTCAGACCGCATCAACGCTGACACCGCAGTATTAACCCTAGAAGGCAACTGCCGGTTTGGGCCCCTGAAGTTGAAATTGGGACGGATGAAGCGTCATTGCACCGACATGGGGACCCTCATGGCCGCTTTGGTAAAATATGCTGATTCTGATAGTACCAAGGATCCCGAATCTGATGATGACAAGACAGGAAAGGGGAAGAAGAACAGCTGCTCCAAAGGTCAGCAGCATCACTGGGTAGGTAATGGAGGAGGAGGCAAGCGTAAAGCGGATGGTAACATGGATTTTGTGGCTAATACCAACGCACAGGACAATGGCCAGCGGCGCAAGGGTAGGCCAAAAAATGATAGTGGAGCACCCAACCCTAACCCAAACTGCCTGAACTATCTGCTAAGCCAGCCCTGTCCAAGACATGGGACGAAGGAGGAGCCAGCAAACCACCTTTGGAAGGATTGCTTTATTATGCAGGAGTTCAAGAATTCTAGTAATTTCCGGTATGATCACGGATCTGGCGGTGGCTCAGGGTCCGGGCCGGGTTACGGTGGAGGAAGTTCCGGTTCAGGATTTAATGGTAATCCGGGCGGACATAATGGTCAAAACAGTCGGAACAACCAGGGTGGTTACAGCCAACAGCAGCAACAGTCAGGTTACCAGAGCAACCCAAAGCAGTTGAGTAGTGGGCAGTACCATGTCTTTACCACTAGCTTGGACAAGCGAGACCGAAAGGTTCAGAGAAGGGCAGTCAACTCTGTTGAACCGGCCACACCCCGTTATCTACATTGGTCTGAACAACCAATCATATGGAGCAGAGGGGATCATCTACCCCAGGTCGGTAATCCGGGTTAGTTGGCTCTGGTGGTGGCGCCTCAGGTGGGAGGTTATAAGTTCACCAAGGTGCTCATGGATGGAGGGAGCAGCATTAACATCCTATATTATGAAACCTTCCGTCGTATGGGACTAACAGATAAGAGTCTCAAACCGTCCAATACAGTATTCCACGGTGTAGTGCCTGGCAGATCAGCATATCCTGTTGGTAAGATAGCTCTTGAAGTGGCCTTTGGGGATGATCATGATTCCAGGTCAGAGACATTGATGTTTGAAGTGGTGAAAATCCAAAGTCCATATCATGCCCTATTTGGGCGACCGGCATACGCCAAGTTTATGGCTCGGCCCTGTTATGTGTATTTGCAGCTCAAGATGCCGGGTCACAAGGGGACAATAACGGTTCACGGAAGCCGCAAAATCGCTTTGGAATGCGAAGAAGGAGATGCGGCTTATGAAGAGTCGGTTTGTGCCACCGAGGAGTTGAAGTACTATAAAGACAATGTTGATCCGGCGGACATGACTCCGTTGAAGAAGCCAACTACGGAGCATGATCCGGCCCTGAAGTTCAAATCGGCAGCAGAAACTAAGCTTGTTGACTTCGTACCTGGTGATTCGTCCAAGCAGTTCAGCATCAGTGCCAACTTGGATCCGAAATAGGAAAGCGCGCTCATCGAGTTCATCCATGAGAATCGGGACATTTTTGCATGGAAGCCCTCTGACATGCCAGCTGTACCGAGGCAACTCGCTGAGCACACACTTAATGTGGATCCTAAATATAAACCGGTGAAACAATTCCTCTGCCGGTTTAACGAAGAAAGACGCAAGGCAATTGGAGAAGAAGTAGCCAGGCTCTTAGCAGCTGGCTTTATTGTTGAAGTTTTTCACCCTGAGTGGCTTGCCAATCCGGTGCTGGTCCTCAAGAAAAACGGCACCTGGCGCATGTGTGTGGATTACACAGATCTTAATAAGGCTTGTCCAGCAGATCCTTTTGCTCTCCCCCGTATTGATCAAATTATTGATGCTACGGCGGGCTGTGAGCGTTTAAGTTTTTTGGATGCGTATTCTGGCTATCATCAGATCAAAATGGTAGTTAAGGACCAGGAGAAGACATCATTTATAACTCCCTTTGGAGCCTTCTGCTATGTGTCTATGCCCTTCGGGCTCAAGAATGCCCAGGCAACTTACCAACGGTGTGTACAAAATTGTCTTCACAAGCAGATTGGCCGTAATGTACATGCTTACGTGGATGATATCGTGGTTAAATCCAGGGAGAAGGAAACTCTAATTGATTATTTGAGAGAAACCTTTGATAACCTCGGAACATACAAGATGATGCTTAAGCCGGACAAGTGTGTCTTTGGTGTACCGGCGGGCAAGCTATTGGGTTTTCTAGTGTCCAACGGGGGAATTGAGGCTAATCCGGAGAAGATCACGGCTATCACCTCCCTGGATAAACCGAAGTGTATCAACGATGTTCAACGCCTGGCAGGCCGGATTGCTGTGCTAAGCCGGTTTATCAGTCGCCTGGGTGAGAAGGCAATCCCTTTGTATCAAATGTTGAAAAAGATGGATCGGTTTATCTGGAGTTCTGCTGCTGATGAAGCATTCGAGGACTTAAAGCGGCAATTGGCCAATCCGCCTGTGCTCGCCGCTCCCGTTGACAAGGAGCCGTTACTGCTATATGTTGCTGCTAATGTTCAGGTGGTCAGCGTAGCTATTGTGGTGGAGCGAAAAGAGGCAGGTAAGGAGCATCGGTTCAACGTCCGGTCTATTATATCAGTGAGGTGCTCATTGAGTCCAAACAAAGGTATCCGCATTGGCAGAAGCTGGTTTATGGAGTTTTTATGGCAAGCCGAAAGCTTAAGCAATATTTCCAAGGGCACTCAATCACGGTAGTCAGTTCTGCTCCTTTGGGAGATATCATCCAGAACCGGGAAGCGACTGGCCGGATTGCAAAGTGGGCCATAGAGCTGGGGCCGTACGGTTTGAAGTATGTGCCTCGGACAGCGGTTAAGTCTCAAGCACTTGTTGGTTTCATCAATGATTGGACGGAAATGCAAGCACCTGAAGAAAAGCCGGATTGTACGTATTGGACCATCCATTTTGACGGATCCAGGCAGTTCGAAGGCTCGGGGCATGGAGTCGTATTAACTTCCCCACGAGGTGATAAGTTCTGTTATGTTCTCCGTTTAATGTTTCCTTGTACTAACAACGCAGCTGAGTATGAAGCCTTGCTCCATGGTCTTCGGATGGCTAAGGAGATGAATCTAAGTCGAGTTAAGTGCTTCGGTGACTCAGACCTTGTGGCTCAGCAAGTGTCTGGCACTTGGGACTCCAAGGACCCACTCATGGCAGCATATCGTCATGAGGTGGATATTGTTGCAGGTTATTTCAGAGGCTATCAGGTGGACCACGTGGACCGGCGGAAAAATGAAGCGGCGGACGCTTTAAGCCGGCTGGGCTCTCAGCGCAAACCGGTCCCGCCCAATGTTTTTTTGGATGTGCTGCACAACCCGTCGGTGAAGATCCCTGGTGAAGAGGATTTGGCTATTCCTGATCCGGAGGCTCAATTGGTGGCAGTTCTTCATGTTATTCCGGATTGGACGCTTCCTTACCTGGTGTACAAGAACCGGGGCAAGTTGCCAGAAGATGAGATTCTGGCCCGGCAGATAATCCGGCGATCCAAGTCCATGGCTATCATCAACGGTAAGTTGCATCATTGCAGTGTATCAGGAGCTTTTCAACGTTGCGTGTCTCCTGAAGAAGGTCGTGAAATTTTGCGTGAGATCCACGAAGGAGATTGTGGTCACCATGCCGGTTCAAAGTCTCTGGTGGCTAAAGTGTTTCGCCATGGTTTCTATTGGTTAACTGCTCATGCTGATGCGAAGGATCTGGTCAGGCGATGTGATGGTTGCCAAAGGTTTTCGAGATGTGCTCATGTACCGGCTCAAGAATTGAGAATGATTCCAATTACTTGGGCGTTTGCGACTTGGGGGCTGGATATGGTTGGGCCTTTCAAAAGGTCCAAAGATAAGAAGACCCACCTCCTGGTGGCGATTGACAAGTTTACAAAGTGGGTGGAGGCAGAACCTGTTAGCAAGTGTGATGCGGCCATGGCGGTTCAGTTCATCAAAAAGGTGATTTTCCGGTTTGGCTTTCCGCACAGTATTATCACAGATAATGGTACCAATTTGTCCAAAGGTGCTATGAAGGAGTTCTGCGAACGGGAGCACATCCGGCTTGACGTTTCACCAGTGGCACATCCACAGTCCAATGGTCAAGCAGAAAGAGCTAATCAAGAGATCTTGAGAGGCATCAAGCCCCGGCTCATGGTTCCTTTGCAGAGAACACCGGGTTGTTGGGTAGAAGAATTACCATCTGTGTTATGGAGCATCAATACAACACCCAACAGATCAACTGGATACACACCATTCTTCATGGTTTATGGAGCGGAGGCGGTTCTCCCCAGTGATATCCGTCATGATTCACCTCGTGTCACGGCTTATATTGAAGCGGACAACGAGACAGCACGGCAAGATGCTTTGGACCGGTTGGATGAAGAGCATGACATCGCAGCCGCCCGATCGGCGATTTACCAGCAGGATCTTCGTCGTTATCACAGTCGCCGAGTTAGAACCAGAGCCTTTCAGGAAGGAGATTTGGTGCTTCGGCTCATCCAAGATCAGACCGGTATGCATAAGCTATCCCCACCTTGGGAGGGGCCTTTCGTGGTCAGCAAGAATCTGCACAACGGGTCGTACTATCTGATCGATATTCGAGAGCATAAGGACTCACGTACATCAGAGGAGGAGACTAGCAGGCCATGAATATAGCTCATCTTCGGCCTTACTATACCTGAGCCATTGGCTATACTTATGTACATATTACGACAATGTATTATGATTAAGTATAATAAACCGGAACCTCAGCTAAAGCGGGGTATCTGTTCTTTTACATCATGTGAGGTTACACGGAGTCGCTCTAAAGCGGCCTCCGGTTTACCCCTTGAGTTCGCTTTGCTAAAAGCATCGTGTTATATCACTTGGAGGATTGGTCGTGTCCGAACCAATACCATGCCTCTTGATAGGCGAAAGCCACCAGATCACTTGGGGACTTGGTCATGTCTGAACCAGTCATGCCTCTTGATCGGCCTAAGGCCACAGAATCACTTGGGGGCTTGGTCGAACCCGAATCATGACCACGCCATTTGGTCGGCATAAATGCCACAAGAATCACTTGGGGACCTGGCTAACTAGAACCATAGTTACACCTAACGGGAGCTTGGTCGTTGCCGGGGTACTTACCCACGAGCACCTATGGGACCGGCGGTCCGAGTCCCTTTCGGTTCGGCGGGGACGAGGGTCGCACGAAGAGCAGATCGAGGCGAAGCACACGAGCAGTTTACCCAGGTTCGGGCCGCACGGATGCGTAAAACCCTACTCCTGCTTTGTGGTTTGTATTGAGTTCTTGCTCGGGAGCGCGGAGTGCTACAGTACGCTCCAGCAGCTAACGAGACCGAGCCTGAGAGTTCTTCCTCCCTCCTCTCTACGTTGCGCATGGGCCTCCTTTTGTATGCTCAAGGGGTCACCGACAGGTGGCAACATAGACAAGGGTAAAAATGGAAAGGTGCTGCGGTTGGTACAGCTACCTGCTACAGTGTATCATACCTAACCCTGACAGCAGGGGACAAGGGCATTAAATGCCCGTCTACGTCGCCTAAATAGTGCAAAAGGGACCGTCAGGGACGCCACCGCCCGCCATGATGGCAATCTTGTCAGCGCCGCTTGCCACCGCGCACCGCTGGCTGCACAGCCTCCCGCCACGTACGCTTGGAAGGGTCCCAGAGCGACACGTTGGTGGATGTGCTGGAGCGCGGACACAGAGTGGTGGCTTGCCGCGGCAAGCGCCTTGCCGCGGTCGTTGTCTTGTCGCGTCCGGGAGCTTGTCGCTCACCGGGCCTTGTCGGGACGTGTGGCGCGTCGCGGCAAGTTCCTTGAGATGCCTTGGTTGGCCTTCCCGGCAAGCTCCTCTTGCCGGGGTCTTGTCTCCTTGAATGGCTCCAGGGGAACCACGGAGGACCTTGGCGGTCACCCGGCAAGCCTTGCCGCGGGATGCTGCGACTGCCCGTGCGCAAGTTCGGGATACTAGGGTACCCCTACTCTAGTACACCGACAGGAGCCCCCGGGCCTGGGCCATACACGGCGCCGAGCGCTGTTGGGCCAGGCCCAAAACAGGGCACGGGCACGCACGGCCTGGGTTACGCCGTATCTCTCTCCGTATCCACCGCGCCCTCCCCGAACGGCACGCGTTGAATGCGGCGTCGTGGGAGAGATCGTGGGTGGTTTCTTTATTCGGAAATGCGGAACGTCCGCCCCCTCCCTCCTTATAAGCAGGGGAAACAGGGGCAGTTCGCCCATTCGCCGGTTGCTACTCCAATCTTGGAAGCCTCCGCCGCTCCCTCGTCTTCCCGAAGCTGAGAGAGAGCAGCGCCCCGCCCCCCATCGCCACCAGCACCACCAACGCCGTCGACCTCCTCCACCACTTCCGCCATGGCTCCGAGGGCCGACAAGGGGAAGGTTGTGAAGTCGACCGAGGCGCAGCGGCTTGCGGCGCTGCGAAAGGAGCGGGCAATCTTCCCCCCCAAGCTTGCCGCGAGGAAGCTGAGGGAGGATTACTATCTCTTCTGGTCGACGGAGACGCGAGCGCATCCGCGCACGAAGGTACTTCCGGCCACCGCTTGGAAAATGGCTCCAAACGGATATCCTTTCTTCGCCTTGTTCTTCTACTGCGGGCTCTGCCCGCCCTTCTCTGAGTTTTTCTGCGATATCATGAACACCTACGGATTCCACCTCCTTGACTTCACCCCCAATGCCGTTCTGACCATGGCAGTTTTCGCACATCTCTGCGAAAACTTTGTCGGAGTCCATCCCAATGTAGCCCTTTTTCGCCACTTCTTTATGCCCCGAGTAGAGAGAGGAGAGCCTTTATCCGGCGGAATCGCCTGGATCTCGAGGGCCAGCAAGAAGGACACTTATCTGGAGGGAGAGTTCCGCGGCAAGTGGGAGGAAGGGAGAGCAGACTGGTGCTCGATTGTCGAGGAGAACCCGCAGCCGTTTACCGCCCGGTGCCAAGCCCCAGTAGCACGCGGCAGCGATTGGAGTGACGTGGCCCCGGAAGATGATAGGCTTAAGATTGTCGTCACCCGGATCCTACGCCTCAGGCTTGCCGGGCTCACTGTAGGCTCTGTTGGCGCAGATTTTCTTCGCCGCCGCATTGCCCCCTGCAGGAATGGGGGAGACCCACCTGGGAATTCAAGAATGCGGCGGATATCATGAGGCTGCGTCCGGGCCTCAACTTCAACTTCACTGTTTTGGAGCTCAACGCGATGCTCCAGGAGCTGTTCAAGTACGACCCTCAACATCCTGAAGTGTTCAGGTTGCCGCAGGGTGTCGTTCCGCTGTGCAACAACTCCGCGCTCGACCGCATCCGTGCAATGATGCCGTAGTGCGATTCGCATGGAATTGTCCCAACTTGGCAAGAGCCTGCAGACGACGTCGTGCAGCAGTTCTTTGATGGCTTGGTAGAAGTGCCGGTCTGCTCCGATGAAAAGGATAGGCTCACCCGCGACACCACCGATGCGGAGATGACACGCATCGCCACCAGGCTGGAAGAGGCGGCGGCAGCCGCAGCCGCGGGCGAATTTGGATTCACCGTAGAGGAGGCAGATGCAGCAGAGGCGGCAAGCCGTGCCGAGCGAGGGGAGCCCGCCGGCGAGAAAGAGCTTGCGGGGCATAACGCCGAGTCGAGCGAGCCTGCCAAGGATACGAGCGGCTCGCTGGAGATCAACTCCTCTTCCTCCTCATCTTCAGGCAGCTCGCCGCAAGCAGAGCCTCCATCCCCACCAAGAAGGCGTCTCCGCAAGGCCGGGGACGTAGCGGGGCGGCAGGCGAGTGAACAGTCGCCGCGCCGCGTGACGCGCTCCACCGCGGCAAGCACTGTTGCTGCGGGAGCACCTCATGCTGCTGCGGCAACTGGAGCGGGGTCGTCTCGGGCCACCGCCACTGTTCCCGCCAAGCGGCCAAGGGAAACTACTCCTCCGCCTCCTCGCGCTGGACGTGGGCCGAACTTCGACTTCTCCGCGTTCAGCTCCGATGAGGAAGAAGAAGAAGAAGAGTAAGCTTCTCTTGTTATACTTGTAGTTCTTCAATTCTTGCTGTTTTGTCTTGTATCTCATTTGCTTTACTCTGAACTTGTTCCTTTTCAGGACTCTGGCCCAGAGAGCAGCGAAGAGAGCCAAGGTCCCGGTGATTGTCATCGAGGACGAACCCACCGCGACAGCAGGAGGTGCGCCCGATACCACCTTGCCGGACCCGGCAACTGTTCTCCAGAGCAGCCCCCAGCGTAAGTATATGGTTTACTTGCCGCTGTTAGGCGCGCATGGATACTCTTTCTTTACTGACATCTGACTGTTGGTTTGTGTAGGAGCAGAGCAGCCCCACCAGGAGCGCCCGGAGGCCGCCCCCGAAACGCCAAGGGAGAGTCCTCCGGCAAGGAACAGCACCAGCGTTCCCCCGGCGACGAAGACTACGACTGCTGAACCCAGTAGAGGTAATCTTCTCTTCAAAGCTTCCCTTGGGTTCTTCTTCTTCTTGGGTATTTGCTTGACTTTTCTCCCCTTTTCCGGCAATCAGACCCATCTGCTGCGGAGCCGATGGAGACCGAGGTTGCCGCCGGCGACGAGGCCACCAAAGCTGCCGCCGCAGCAGCTGGCGGGGGGTCCGGTGATCGCACTGACGGCCCTGAGGCCGCAGGAGCGCCAGGCGCTGCGTCGACCGCCGACCCGTCCGCCGCTACCGCAACGCCAGGCTCCGAAGAGCCCCAGCCAAGCGTCTACTTGAAGGCAGGCGATGGCGTCTTCATCAACCTCCCCTGGGCGTCAAGCTCCACGGCGCCGGTCGAGGGAGAGAGCTTCGACGGAGAGGTGCTCGCCTCCGCTGGGCTAATGCTAGTTGATGCGCCGAGCAGCAGCAGTGGCGAGCCTGAGGAGGAGCGGCTGCTGCGGAAGCTGTTGTCGCTCTACCGCGCGCGGCAAGCCAAGCTGGAATCCCGCGAGGCGCTTGTCGCGAAGGCGGGAGCGGACATCGAGAAGCGCGCAGAGGAGTTCCGGGGTCTCAACCAGCAAGCTCTCCGGTCCCTGGCAGAGGAGCGGGAGCAACTCGCCGAAGAGCAGAAGGCATTCTTCCTTGACAAGGCCGAAGTTGAAGAGCAACAGCGGCTTGCTGCTGAGAAGCTGTTTGCGCAGGAGGGCGAGCTGGCGCAGCAGAAAGTTAACCTCGACAGCCACGAGGAGGAGCTTGCCGCGCGTGAGCAAGAAATCGGCGGAGCTCTTAAGCAAGCAGAGGATGCTGCCGCAGTTGCCGAGGCCGCCAAGAAGGAGCTGGAGACGAAGGTGGCGCAGCTGGAGGCCGATCTCAAGGCGAGTGGTGAAGAGCTTGCCGCGCTCAAGCTTGAGCGGGAGAAGGACGCCCACAGCAACTCAGAGCTGCAGGCTTGTCTCGCTGAGAGGGGCAAAGAGCTTAGCGCCGCCAAGGACTCCAACGCAGATCTTGAGTTGAAGCTGACCACTTTGACCAAGACGCTGGAGAAAGTGGAGCACTGGACGGAGGGTCTCGTGAGTGCTTCCGCAGATATCGATAGGGAGCTGGCGCAGCTGGGGGTGGAGGATCTCGGGTATCCCTCTGATGAGAACCTCCAACCCAGCGCCAAGCTCACCTTGTTCTTCAAAAGCGTGGCGACGGCCCTCCAGCGGCTCCGAGAGAAGATCCCAAAGCAGCTGGCCGACGAGTCGCGCAAGATCTGCGCGGGAGCTCTTCAAAAGGTGTTGGTGAAGGTGGCCTTCCGCAACCCAGGCCTCAACCTCACCAACGTCCTCAAGACCCTGCCGCCGGATGCTGATCTGGAGGCGCTCAAGACCCTTGTCACACCCATTGTGGATAAGGTGAGCGGGATCAAGAGGATTGAGGGCGATCGCGTAGACTAGGCCGCCCGTTTCTTCTTTTCTTGTCGCTGCTGGTCATGTTATGGAAACAATCTGTTAGAGCCGTGACAAGCTACTTTGTAATATAACTCTATTCTGGGTAATGATTGCAATGTTATTCCCTTTATTTGATTCCTCCCTTTGTATGTTTTTGCCCTACGCTTTTAGGGAACTTGCCGGTGCAGGCACCTTAGCCACGAGCGCTGAGTGCGGGACGTCAGCAGCCTGCTGGCGGTGCCGCTACCGACAAGAAACCTTGTCGCAACTAGTCGCAGCTCACTTAAGTTGTTGAGCGGACTCGAAACAAAGTAAGGGCACAACTAGCTACGAGTTGGTTCCTCCGCGCACAGGTTTTCCATACAAAGTGCGGTCGTTCAAGGGAGATAACTTAAAATTTTAAAAAATTTGATTGCTCAAACTTTGGCAACTTAGCTTTTCTGTTGTTTGCTTCCCGGTAAGGCGAAACTTTTCTTGAACGACGCCTGGTCCATACCATTATCTTCTCCTTTCCCCCCGGCAAACTTGTGGGCGAGGGAACCTTCCTTTCCTTGAGAAAAAAGAAAGAGGAGAAAAATAAAGATATGGAGCCTTACGGCTCGTTATTGCTTACCGGGGAGTAGGTGCTGCACAAAGTGTCAGATCACATATGCAAAAAATAGAAAGCATGAAATTGACAAGATGTGCGGAGCACATGAGCTTTACTTATGCACGGGGTCTGCGCCCGGCTTTGTACAAAGGATTACATGCAACAGCGGCAAGACTTGTACAAAAGGTGGTTGCCGGAACAGGTTCCGGCAACCGCGCCTTACGGGTAAAACTTACGAAGATGCTCAATGTTCCAGGAGTTGCTCACCGGAATGGCATCTTCGGTCTCAAGGCGGACAGCGCCAGGCCTAGTGACTCGTTTCACCCGGTAAGGGCCTTCCCACTTCGGCGTCAACTTGTTGGAATTCTTGGCGGACTGAACACGCCGAAGAACAAGGTCGCCTTCCTCGAAACTTCTGGCATTAACTTTGCGTCTATGGTAGCGGCGCAAAGCTTGCTGGTAGCGAGAGCTCGTACAGCAGCCTGAAGACGGTCTTCCTCAAGGAGCAGCGCGTCGTCTTGTCGCAGCTGCTCTTGCTCAAGCTCATCATAAGTGAGCACTCGAGGTGACCCGTATACGAGTTCCATGGGGAGAACTGCCTCTGCTCCATAGACTAGAGCGAAAGGTGTCTGGCCAGTGGCTCGATTTGGCGTCGTCCTGATCGACCAAAGAACCACCGGCAGCTCCTCGATCCAGTTTCTTCCGCACTTGTGCGGCCTGTCGAAAGTCCTGGTCTTGAGCCCGCGCAGCACTTCAGCATTTGCCCTCTCCGCTTGACTGTTGCTTCTCGGGTGAGCAACAGAAGCGAAGCAGACCTTGGCGCCAAGATCTTGGACGTACTGCATGAAGGTGCGGCTCGTGAATTGCGTACCATTGTCGGTGATTATCCTGTTAGGGATCCCGAAGCGGTAAAAAATCGACCTGAAGAACTTGACTGCTGACTGTGCTGTCACCTTCCTCACTGCTTCCACTTCCGGCCACTTTGTGAACTTGTCGATTGCAACGTACAAGTACTCAAAGCCCCCGATTGCTCGGGGAAAGGGGCCAAGGATGTCGAGCCCCCAGACCGAAAATGGCCAGGATAAAGGGATCGTTTGGAGAGTTTGAGCTGGTTGGTGTATCTGCTTGGAATGGAACTGGCACGCTTCACACTTGGTTACTTGTGCAGTTGCATCCTGGAGGGCTGTCGGCCAAAAGAAACCTTGCCGGAATGCTTTGCCGGCAAGTGCTCTTGCGCCAATGTGGTGACCACATATGCCTCCATGTATCTCTGCCAACAGCTTTTGTCCGTCTTCCCGGTGAATACACTTCAATTTCACACCGTTGAGTCTTCTTCTGTACAGTGTCTTGTCGACAAACTGGTACATACTTGACTGCCGGGCTACTCTTTCCGCTTCTTCTTGCTCTTCGGGAAGTTCTCCTGTCTAAAGGAAACGGACAATCTGCTGTGCCCATGCTGGAGCTTGTGGCTCGACAACAAGGACTAAAGGCAAATTTGCTGCTGCGGGAACATCCGCTTCTACGGCGAGAACCTACGGCTCTGCCGGAGCTTGACGTTCCCCGGCAAGCTTGCCGGAGCAAAACTTGTCGGGAGTTTGTGCTTCAACGGAACAAACCCTAGGGCTTGCCAGAGCAGGCTGCTCCTCAGCGCTCTTGGCGTTGATCTTGGGGACCTTCTTGGCGGCGGCTTCGGGAAGCTCTGCCGGAAAATAGTCACCAAAAATCAACTTCCTCTTCTTGCTCTGTCCAGTTGATGGTGTTACAGACGGTTGAGTCAGCTTGAGCACAAAGATCCCTGGTTCCACAGGTAACTTAAGTGCGGCGCACTTTGATAGGCCATCGGCAATGGCGTTCTGAGCTCTTGGAACATGCTCCATCTGTAGGCCGTCAAAGTGCTCTTCTAGCTTTCTCACTTCGTCGACGTAGGCTTCCATCAACGGACTCTGATAGCTCTTGTTCACTTGGCGGACGACAAGCTGCGAGTCACCCCTGACAATGAGCTTCTTGATCCCAAGGTCTGCCGCGATCCTGAGACCGGCAAGCAAGCCTTCATACTCTGCAGTATTGTTTGTTGCTTGCTCCTTGGGAAAGTGCATCTAGACTACGTACTTGAGGTGCTCTCCGGTGGGTGCGACAAGCAGCATGCCAGCGCCGGCGCCTTGCAGCGAAAAGGCACCATCAAAGTACATCAGCCAATCTTTGCCTGCTTCCCCGACGGGGATGCTCGTTTCTGGAATTTCTTCATCTGGTGTTGGCATCCATTCTGCTATGAATTCTGCCAATGCTCTGCTTTGGATAGTTGAAGTACTCTCAAACTTGAGGCCAAAGCTTGACAGTTCCAGTGCCCACTCAACAATCCTGCCTGTTGCTTCTGGATTCTGTAGTATCCTCTTCGGCGGAAAACGAGTGACAACTGTGATCTCATGTGCTTGGAAGTAATGGCGCAGCTTTCTCGAGGCCATGAGAAGGCCGAAAAGCAATTTCTGCACGCCAGAGTACCTTAACCTAGCCCCCTGCAGAAGGGAACTGACAAAGTAAACTGGGCGTTGTACCATTCTCTTCTGTATCTCCTCGCGCGTCTGCGCAGATCCATCCTTGTTGGGACCAGAGCTTGTCGGGGAAGCCCCCTGCTTGTCACTGGATGCGCCTGCCGTGGTTGCTGGCTCGTCATCTGCCTCCCTCTCTGCTACTAACGCAGCACTAACCACTTGATTGGTTGCCGCTATATACAGCAACAACTTCTCTTGTGGCTTAGGTGCGACAAGTGTTGGAGTGGAGGACAGGTATCTCTTCAAGTCTTGCAGCGCAGCCTCCGCTTCCGGAGTCCATTCCATTGGACCTGCCTTTTTCAATATTTTGAAAAACGGCAGGGCGCGCTCAGCAGACCTAGAGATAAACCTGCTGAGAGCAGCCACGCAACCGGCAAGTCTTTGTACATCCTTGACGCGCTTTGGTGCTTCAATCTGCTCAATGGCCTTGATCTTGTCGGGATTGGCTTCGATTCCCCGCTGAGACACGAAGAACCCGAGAAGCTTGCCGGAGGGGACTCCAAACACACACTTCTCGGGGTTGAGCTTGAGGCCGATCTTGCGCAGATTTGCAAAGGTCTCGTCTAAATCTTGAATCAGGGTTGCCTTGTCCTTGCTCTTGACCACTATGTCATCCATGTAGGCTTCCACATTTCTGTGTATTTGTGGCTCAAGAGCGACATGGACTACCCTTGCAAATGTTGAACCAGCATTTTTTAAACCGAAAGGCATCCGTATGAAACAGTACGTGCCACATGGAGTAATGAATGCGGTCTTCTCCTCATCCTCTTCTGCCATGAAGATCTGATGGTATCCTGAGTATGCGTCAAGAAATGAAAGCAAGTCACATCCGGCCGTGGAGTCAACAATCTTGTCAATGCGCGGCAAAGGAAATGGGTCTTTGGGACAAGCTTTGTTAACATCGGTAAAGTCGATACAAAGTCTCCATTTCCCGTTCGCCTTGCGCACGACTACAGGATTGGCCAACCACGTAGGATGGAGCACTCCTCTGACAAGGCCTGCTGCTTCCAACTTCTTGATCTCTTCTGCGATGAATTCTTGGCGCTCCACTGCTTGCTTCCTGACCTTCTGCTTGACGGGCCGCGCATGAGGACAAACGGCAAGATGGTGCTCAATTACTTTCCTGGGAACACCGGGGAGGTCAGACGGTTGCCACGCAAACACGTCGACGTTCGCCCGCAGGAAAGCAATGAGCGTGCTTTCCTATTTAGGGTCGAGAGTGGCACTGATGGTGAAGGTACCACCAGTGCCGTCCTCCTTGACGGACACCTTCTTGGTCTCTGGCGGAGCTGCCATTGCCTTCTTACACTTGCCGGTGGGGCTCGATGGTGCGTCCTCGACGGCAGCGCAGCACTCCGAAGAGGTGCGCTTGCCGGAGTGGGCATCAGAACTCTTGCCGGACTTGGTCTTCTTCTTCCCCCCGGGAGCTTCAACGGCAGGTGACTTGCGATCTGCTGCGGCTGCCGCTTCCCGGTAGATCTTGTCGGCGCAGATAAGAGCATCCTTCTTGTCGCTAGGGACAGAGATGACGCTTATCGGGCCTGGCATCTTCAGCATGTTGTATGCGTAGTGAGAGGCTGCCATGAACTTGGCGAGTGCTGGACGGCTGAGTATCCCATTGTAAGGCAATGGAAAATCGGCAACGTCAAAAGTGACCCTCTCAGTCCTGAAGTTCAACTCGCTGCCGAATGTTACTGGCAACGTGACCTTCCCCTTCGGCTTGCTCCTTCCCGGGTTGATTCCTTGGAATGTGCTGATCTCTTCAAGCTCGCTGTCAGGGATCTGGAGTTTGTGGAGTACAGCGGAGGAGATTAGGTTCAAGCCGGCCCCGCCGTCAACTAGCATCTTAGTGACCTTGAGGTTGCGGATAGTTGGTGAAACCAACATCGGCAAGCACCCGACCGCAGTTGTGCGATCAGGGTGGTCCTCAATATCAAAGATGATAGGCGTGCTGGACCATTTCAGAAGCTTGCGTGACTCGACAGGTGGTTCCGCCGCATTGACTTCCCGCACCCACTGCTTGAGTTGGCGGTGCGAAGTATGCAGATAAGCACCACCGTCAATGCACAAAACCTCTGTGGCTTTCTGGAACTCCTGCTCACTGGTCTCGACATCATCCATGTCTTCGTCATCGTCGTCATCTTCATCCTTGTCGCGGCCGCGGGGAGGTCTGTCTCCTTGCTGCTGTTTGGCCTTGCCGCGGCGTCCTCCCCGGCCGGCGCGCTTCTTGCCGGATTCTCCAGCGCCTCCTTGGGCCCTCTCCTTGTCGCGTCGCTCGTATTCAGCCTTTTGCTGCTGGACAAGCTGCTCGACCTTCTTGCAGCTCTGGAGGTCATGGCCCTTGGTGCGGTGGATCTTGCAGTACTGCTTGTCGGTGCCGTCCTGCTTATCGGCGATCGCCACAGCCTGGCAGTTGGTGCATGCGGCAATCTCCTTGCCGGAGCTACCAGCTTTGGCTTTCTTGGCGCCACCTTCATTGCCGGACTGCTCAACGACTAGCACATCTTTGCCTTTCTTCTTCCTGTTGTTCCGCCGCCGGTTTTTCTTTGCCGGGGCAGCATCCTCGCTGTCAGATCCTCCTGCTCCTGCATTCTCTCCGGGGAGTTTCCTCCCTTCTTCAGCACATGCACACTTGTCGGCCAGGGCATACAGCTCACTGACGTCTCTGATATTGCACATCGCCATCTCCTCCCGCATCCTGCGGTTACGCACGTTCTGATGGAACGCGCTGATGACCGCGGCAGGGTGGACATCTGGGATGTTGTGCTGTACACGGCTGAATCTCTGAATGTACTTGCGCAGGGGCTCTCCTTCCTTCTGGGCGAGCAGATGAAGGTCACTCTCTTGGCCATGAGGTTTGTGGCCACCTATAAAGGCGCCGACAAACTGATGGCATAGGTCTGCCCAGGAAGATATGGAGTTGTCCGGCAAGTGCATGAGCCAGGACCTGACGTTGGGCTTGAGCACTAGCGGGAAGTAGTTGGCAAGGATCTTGTCATCCCGCCCCCCGGCAGCCTGCACCGCGATGGTGTAGATGCTGAGGAACTCCGACGGATGTGACTTGCCGTCGTACTTCTCTGGTACATCTGGCTTGAAATTCTTCGTGCTGGGCCACTGGACTTGCCGCAGCTCACGAGTAAACGCAGGGCAACCTACCGCGTACGGCAAGCCGCCTGGTTCCCCTGGCGCATGCATGTCGACAGAGGGCCCAACGCGCAGGTCCGATTGACGCCGTGCTTCTCTTCGGCGCTCGATGCGAGTACGAGCGTCTTCTTGCTGTCGTTCGTGAGTCGGCGATCTTGGCCTTCGGGGCGGAGAGCGCACAGTGGTTGCACCCCCACCGGTCTTGTCGCCACCGGCTCGTGCCTGGCTGACTTGCCGCGGCTGCGATGTGCTCGGCTGCCGTTGAGTGTCGCCGTTGGCGAAGCCGATGAGACTCTGAATGGTGGCCCTCCAGTCGTCGATCTTGTCTGCCGTGGAGGGTAGTCCAGGAGGAGTTGAGCTCGCGCCAAAGCTTCTGCTGCAGTGGCGGTGGCGAACGGTGCGAGGAGCGGGATATGCTCGGACTTCTAACTATGTTAGAAGGAGCAGTATCCCGTCCAGGCGACCGTGCCTCGCTCGTGCCAGCATGTTGGCGTGCATGCTGGTCTTGAGCACTCCGAGATCCACCAGCTCGATCTTGGTCCAGCAAATGCATGGTACCGTGAGTACCATGATGCTGCCAGTCCCGCGCCTCCTGAGATGGGCGCGGTGCATGTACGGACGCCGAGGTCTTGGAGTGCGCCCGGTCGTTGTGGGAGCCGGCTACGCCGCCGATGGGCAGCGCAGCCTTGTCCTTGGACCTGGCAGCACCGTGAGCTCCCTCGTCGACGCCCGTTCTTCCGCCGGCGTCTGCCCCATCAGCCGTTTGCTCCGGCGATGGTGGGTTTAGCGCGGACGGAGCAGCCGCCTCCGAAGCCTTCTTCTTCGGCGGCATGTCGATGAAGATGATGAAGATCTAGCTCGTGTGAACGCCGGATCTGGTTCACACAACCTCGACGCCCCCTACCTGGCGCGCCAAAGATGCCAGGGTACTGACCCACGAGCACTTATGGGACCGGCGGTCCGAGTCCCTTTCGGTTCGGCGGGGGCGAGGGTCGCACGAAGAGCGGATCGAGGAAAAGCACACGAGCAGTTTACCCAGGTTCGGGCCGCACGGATGCGTAAAACCCTACTCCTGCTTTGTGGTTTGTATTGAGTTCTTGCTCGGGAGCGCGGAGTGCTACAGTACGCTCCAGCAGCTAACGAGACCGAGCCTGAGAGTTCTTCCTCCCTCCTCTCTACGTTGCGCACGGGCCTCCTTTTATATGCTCAAGGGGTCACCGACAGGTGGCAACGTAGACAAGGGTAAAAATGGAAAGGTGCTGCGGTTGGTACAGCTACCTGCTACAGTGTATCATACCTAACCCTGACGGCAGGGGACAAGGGCATTAAATGCCCGTCTACGTCGCCTAAATAGTGCAAAAGGGACCGTCAGGGACGTCACCGCCCGCCATGATGGCAATCTTGTCAGCGCCGCTTGCCACCGCGCACCGCTGGCTGCACAGCCTCCCGCCACGTACGCTTGGAAGGGTCCCAGAGCGACATGTTGGTGGATGTGCTGGAGCGCGGACACAGAGTGGTGGCTTGTCGCGGCAAGCGCCTTGCCGCGGTCGTTGTCTTGTCGCGTCCGGGAGCTTGTCGCTCACCGGGCCTTGCCGGGACGTGTGGCGCGTCGCGGCAAGTTCCTTGAGATGCCTTGGTTAGCCTTCCCGGCAAGCTCCTCTTGTCGGGGTCTTGTCTCCTTGAATGGCTCCAGGGGAACCACGGAGGACCTTGGCGGTCACCCGGCAAGCCTTGCCGCGGGATGCTGCGACTGCCCGTGCACAAGTTCGGGATACTAGGGTACCCCTACTCTAGTACACCGACAGTCGTGTTTGGCCATGGTTACGCCATTTGATCAGTTTAAATAAATCTTTTTTGGCAAACGTTTTTGTCGTTGCTTTTGCTTCATATTTTTCTTTGAAGGGGTTTTTTTGCTTTTTATTGCGTTCTTTAAACCGACAAAGTTTTTTAACCAATCAATTGATGAAACACAGTTCACGTCAATCCAGAGACTATTTGTCCGGTTTGATCCTTGTTGTTAACATCCTCTTATGGAGTAACACGGTGTTTATTATAACCCGGCACGGTTTACATGGTAACCAGTGTCATATACATATACAGGAGTTGTTATTTCCTCCAACAGTGTGGGTTTGCAAAACTCCGCTTCAAGGTTGGCCAAGCCAACTTCACACTCAACGGCGGCAGGTATTATGTATCTCAAAATTTTGATCATATACTTAAAATTTTGTTTTGGATGTTTTGACTTTATATACGCAGACATCATATTCCGCCTGACGGTACAACCGCGGTGGCACTTGACGAATTTCTTATTTCAGAAAGTGTTTTGGAAAGTTCATTACCACAGGAAGAACAAGTTATGCACGAAGGCATATCAACATCAAAGGTATCAGCTAGCCTATTACAAGGCAACATGGTGCCCATAATAACATAATTGTTTTTCACAAAGGAGAGGCAGTTTTAAAACCGGCTTCCGGTTTAAGCTTGGCCACCAGTCTGGCCTGATGGTTGCGGGTCATCCTGCGCCGCTTCAGCTTCCGTTTCTCTACCCAGTGGCTGGAAATCCACAGTTGTCCAGTCGATTCCCATTAATGCTTGAAATACAGCTTCGTCATGGATTAGCGAAGACGGGTCAATATCGGGAGCGTAAGTATGCTTACGGATTGGAGGGATCAGATTTTCCGATTCATGGATTGGTGCAGCTATTCGCTTGTTCTGGCTGTCATATTGGGCTTGATAATGAGACAAGTCTGCTTCCTCAGCCAGTTGACAAGCTAGCGGACGTACTTCCCAGTTTATTGCTCGCAAATCCGCTTCACCAAATTCTGACCCGTCTTCCATCAAGCTGGGATAGCCCTGAGCCGCTTCAATAGGATCAAAATCTGGCACCCAGGCTTTTGCTCGGATTAAGGCATTGATTGCACCGGTTCGAGCAGCAGATTTCTTCAGCTCTTCAACCCGGGCAGGAAGCACTGACAGTTTCATCAGAGTATCTTGAATCAAAGTGGGCGCCGGTTTGTTATGAGACGCGGTACAGATGATCCGCTGGGCACTAGTATACAATTGTTCAACCAAGGTATAGGCGGCTTTCAATTTCTTCCGCACATCTGATCCCAAGTGACCAATGCGTGTCCCTGAAATACCATAAAGGGTTAATAGACCGGCGACTCTGTAAGAAGGCAGAACCAATTTAGAAGGCAAGCTGACTTACCAAAGATAGCAGTGGTCATGGCATGAACATGCCGCTTTATGCTGGTCAGTTCATCCGTCACTGGTTTTAGTGCAGCCTCGGCATCCTCTGCTCGTTTGATCAAAGCGGACTTTTCAGTGGTCCAATCCGCCCGTTTCTTCTTGAAATTCTCCTTAAGTTGTTCCATGGCGCTTAAGGCACTGGCCAATTCCTCTTTTGCTTTGGAGGTTTCAGGCTGTTGGGTTTTCAGGTTTTCTTGCAGATCGATGACTTGGTTTTCTTTCGCCTTCAGCTCCGCCTGCAGGCATACAGATATATGTTTCAACAAATCGGTAGAAGGATTCAAGTACCAACCACATAACAAGTTATGCGCTTAGCACTTGGGGGCTAATGCGTATTCGATCTTCATCTTTCAATTGTTTACAAAGTCCCAAGATCAATACAAGCATTCAACTTGGCACTTGGGGGCTAATGGCTATTTGATCATATGTATTCTGATGCGGCAGTTTCAATTTCTTAAAGTACCGGTTTAACTACACTAAGTTGAACCGGCCCTTGGGGGCTACATCAGTAAATTTTCAAAGCATCAAGGTTTATATTATTAAGTCTCGGTTTGAAAGAATATTTCAAACCGTCCCTCAGGGGCTAGGAGAGTCAGCAAGAATGAAAGCATACAAGCAGGAAGGAACATATGGAAGTTACTTCATTTATCTTTCATCATGTTAACCAGACCGGCTTCATAGTCACGGCTAGTATACAGCCGGTTCAGATAGCCGGAATGGATATCTTGGGCGTTCAGAGCAGCATAAGTCGTCAGATCGGCGTTCCACTTGCCTTTGCTAAAAGCAGCAAACTCTTCCTTGGCAGAATGTTTGGACAAAGCGACAGGGTTGCTTGGCTCAGTATGGCCAGTACCAGTAATGACAACCTCATCATCCTTGGTACCGCCGGTTTGCACTGGAGCTGTTGGCTTGTCAGTAGGGTTTGCTGGACCGGTGGAGTGTTCAATCCGAATGAAACCTGTGGGCTGATGGGTAGGACCTGAGGTATCAGTAGGTATCTCTTCAACAATAAGATCATCATCTGGCTGCGGTGGATCATTGGGAATATCCTCAGGGATAGCCGCTCAAGATTGGGTGTTTTGCCCGGTTCAAGAATGACATCTTCTTCGGCCGCTTTGTCCAGGCGGGCCTTCTTGCTTGGCCTAGGTTTGGACCTGAGAAGAATAACAAAATTAAATATAGCATATGTTCTAAGGCAAGATACTGCAAACATCAGAATAAATATAGCTTACCCAAGCACCGTTTTGAGCGGTGGGAGCTGAGTAGCTGATGACTCGCCAGAAGATGAGTGGGAAATAACCTGGTAATCGGAGTCAGACGGATTAAGAGGTTGACGAAAGCAGCCCGCTTTAGGACAAGCACTAACAAGCGAATTAGAGACCTCGGAATGACGTTTCTGAACCGGACTGTTCGGTAAACCGGCGGAGGTAACTACCTGGCCGCTGTGCCGGGTGGTGCGGCGAGCTTCATGTTGTTGAGTCTTCATAAGAAGTTTAGGATCCAAATAAGCAAGAGGATGAGAAAATTTAACTTTCCGGTTTGCCTGACGGATTTTTTGTGAAGGCAAAGTTTCTGAATCGGAAGAGAGAATAATTACCTCTGCAACATCCGCGTGGCTGGCTTCGGCATCATCCTGACAAATATCATCATCAATAAGACGCATGAAAAATAAACCAAGTGAGTCAAGCTCTACCTCAAAGTCCGGATTATCCACCTCATCATCAGGGGCCGGATTAGAAGATCCAGTGGTTCTTTTCCTGTGGGCAGTCTTTTTCACAGCTTTAGTCTTTTGCCGGGTTGCTCTTTCCGGTTTGTCTGGTTTCTCTGGTTTCTCCTGCGGCAGCTTTTTGCTCCAAAACGGATCATCGCCCTGATTATGCAGACACTGATATTACAAACAATGACCAGACATATCAATAACAGATTCAGCAAAGAGAAAAATCAAAGTCTTACAGCTGGCGGTTTGTTGGTGGCACAGAAGGGAAGTAGGCCGGTTCTAGCGCAGACATGTTCTGGTTCATTCAGTATCTTGCGCACAGCCTCTGTGATTTCTTCACCAGAGAGTTGGAGTTTGGAATGTCGCAGAGGGTCATCAACACTATCAGTATACTCGCACATCAAACCGGAGCGCTGACTAAGGGGCAGTATGCTCCATGATATCCAACAGCGAGCGAGATCAACCCCGGTTAAACCATTGGCCATAAAGGCTCTGAGCTTTGACAGCTGGGGAGCATATTTACTTCTCTCCTGAGCAGTCAATCTTTGAGGAAAAGGGTGTGTATTGCTGAGCCGCTCCGGACGAAAGCCAGGCAAGGGATTCTCACCAGCAGGGGAGGTGTCTTTGCAGTAGAACCATGTCTGATTCCACTCCTTGGGGTGACTGTGCAGCTTGGCGTGAGGGTATGTGACCTCTTTCCTTTTCTGAATTGCCATGCCACCCAACTCCGTATTAGAGCCATCAGTAAACTCGGTACGGCGGTTTAGATGGAAAAGATCTCTGAATAATTCCACTGTGGGCTCCTCTTGAAAGAACACCTCACAGAGTACTTGGAAGTGGCACATATTGGTAACAGAGTTGGGGCCAGTGTCTTGCGGATGGAGTTGGAAATCGGCTAAAACATTCCGGTAAAATTTAGAACCGGGCAGCTTAAAGCCCTGGGCTAAGTGATCTACGAAAACAACAACCTCTCCTTCTCGAGGTGTGGGAGGGCATTCTTTGCCACGAGCCCTCCAATGGATGGTATCTTTACTGCCTAAAGTGCCAATCAGGACTAGATCGTCCAGTTGATCCTCTGTGACGCGAGAAGGAACCCAATTGCACTCATATACTTGCTTGGCCATGATGGAATCTACAAGGCAGAAGATCCCAGTTCAAAAATGCATTTAATCAAGGTACGTTGGTATGGGCACTGTTAAACCGGAAACAGAATTATCTGAACCGGAGTTTCATGAAGCAACCAACATCCGGCGGTTCAACAAGGGGACTAATGGTATATACCGGTTTGTCAAATTTTTCTACAAAGTTAAACCGCATGGTCTAAGCATTGAACAGTCAAGACTGCAGATGAGTAAGTACACAAAAACAGATTTCGCAAGATTATACTACAGCTTTGGATCTGGAACATGTTTATAAAGGAGATAAACATTCAAGGCCCAAAAGGAGCAGTCCTGAATCAATAAGCGAAGGTACGGATAAGATGTATGGTCTTAATATGCGAAAGTGAAAATGGAGGATAAAAACTACTGCTACACAGAGCGAAGATTCACAGACTCGTCTAAAGGATCTATCATATGAACAAGAAGCAAGCGATGAACACGGGAGAACATGGAAACCCTAGAACAGATCTATGATGGAAAGGATAGAAGACTTACCGGAGCTGAGGAAGAAGCGGAAGGTCGCCGCGGTGCTCTGGTACGCTCAGGGTGATGCAGCGGCCAAGGTTGGTGCAGAGGTCGACGGCGGCGGCGGAGCTCCGAAGACTGGGCGACGCGAGGAAGATGAAGCAGAAGGGCACGAAGGGGAAAAAAGAAATGACCCTTCGGTCCTATTTATAAAGCAAGGGACAAGGATCAGGCGCGAAAATCAAGGGGCCGCAAGTTTGGAAACAGAGATGTCGCCTCGATTATCGCAGATCTGTTAAACAAGAAGGTATCATGGATAATTTCTTTATGACAGATGACGTCACGCCGGTTTACAGAAATCGGAGAACATGACATCACGGCGGTTCACCAAACTATAAGAATATGTTGAAGATGAAATTTTTGCTAAGGATTGACATGAACCTGTTCAAATCAATCTGGGGCCTAATGTTGGGGATATTACTACTGGGCGTAAACCGGCCTATCTGGGCCGGATTAACTTCGTCAGTAGTTAAGCAGGTTAAAGCCCATGAAGATAGATGAGGGCTCAAGACCCATAATCGGTTGAGAGCCTGTAGCCGTAAACCGGCGTCAATATGTAACTTGTATTGTAAGTTAGGAATAAGTAGAGACCAAACCGGACACATCTATGAGCCGGTGTTGGGACTCTATAAACCGACGGGCGTCACCCATGTATATAAGGGGACGACCCGGCGGTGGTTCAAGGACGACAGACAGAACTCGAGACATAGGCGAAGCTTGTTTGCTCCCTAGTCATCGAAACACCCATCAATTCCATCACAACTAGACGTAGGCTTTTACCTTCATCGAAGGGGCCGAACTAGTATAAACCCTCTTGCGTCCTTGTGTCCGCTTTAACCCCTTTTCAAGCTAACCCGTCGCGATGGCTCCACGACTAAGTCCTTTCTCTAGGACATCTGCCGTGACAAAACCATGACAGATGGCATGCCAAAAGAATCCAAAAGCGGGAATTCAAAGTTGGTGAACATGATCTATTTTACAATTCTTGCTTTAGATTGTTTGTGGGAAAACTTCTTTCCAAATGGGAAGGACCATATATCATCAAAGAAGTTTATCGCTCTGGAGCTATCAAGATTAATAATGCCGAAGGTACCAATCTGAAGGTGGTCAATGGACAAAGAATTGAGCACTATATTTCAGGTACGCCTGTTAATGTTGAAACTAACATTATCCAAACCATGACACTGGAGGAACACATAAAAGAAACCTTCTAGAACACTCTAGAACCCTGAAAAGGAAGAGGTACGTGATACGGCAAGTAAACGTACTCCGAAAAATCTGCAAAAATATTTTCTGTCAGTTTTGGAATATTAGAAAAAATAGAAAAATAAGAAACAACCGGGAAGGCAACCCAGGTGCCCACAAGGCACCAGGGTGCGCCTACCCCACCAGGCGCGCCCTGGTGGGTAGTGGGCCCCTCGGGCACCTTCTCGACTCCGTTTTCCTTCCATATACTTGTTTCCCAAGATAAAAAATCTTTGTATATACCCCCGGACGATTTGACCACCATATTGCAGAGAAATCCTTTGTTCATGTTTCGTGTTGTTTTCCAGGAAGATATGAAAATATGTTGTCTCAAGATTCATAGGGAGAGAGCTATGTCGCTGATTATATCGCAAATCTTAAGGTCTATGGGGAGGAGGATCCTTACGGTTGGACCACCGATGAGGAGGAAGACACTGACATGGAGGAAGCAAGGGATGATAGCTCTGATGAAGATGAAGACCCACTACCTCAACCTAGAGATATGCACGTGGAATTCAATAAGTCAAGCCTTCCTAACAAAGGAAACAAACCTAAGGTTCAATTTATCCCATCCCATTTTCTGCAGGAGCGCAAGGCGGCATTATGCAAGAGGGTATTAACTCTTGAGCTGGAGCATGATGATCTAAGGGAGGAAACTTTTAGCGTCAGACGCAAGTTGGAGAAAAAGACCAACTCATCACCACCACCTCCATCTTCATCACCAAAGGAGACTTGAGTACACGGCTATAAGCACACCCCTTGGCTTGTGCCAAGCTTGGGGGAGATGCCCCGGAATCGTATCACCATCACTTTTATTACCTTCACCTATCTTAGTTCGATCCTTAGCTATTTCATGATTTAGTTGAATAAAAGTTTAGTATGATCTATTTTTGAGTGCTAGTTTCGTGATCTATCTATCTATGTAATCGAGTGAGATTTATATAATAAAGTTTAGTTTGAGTTTTTGCTTCTTTACTTTCATGTTTCAATCAAAATAAAATAAAATAATGAAAATATCACATGCTAATCTTATGGTAAGTATGACATCACATAAGGAAAAGTATAAGTGCTAAATTTGCTGAAAGTTGACAAACATAGCATTGGTCAATGATGCAATTCATGAAAGAATTAATAAGGGAAGAGAAGATGCACATTCAAATACACTATCTTGGACATCTTTTATGATTGTGAGCCCCCACTAAATGTCTTAGGCCGAGTTGTTGACGTTGGACAAGGAACACAACGTAATGATTTATGTTTGTTCATATTCACAAGGAAGTTATATTGTCATAGATCCCTCAACATGTGGTGCTTGCTCAATATCTTTGCTAGCCAAAAATCTGCACTAAGTAGAGATACTACTTGTGCATCCAAAACCCTTAAACCCAAATTCATATTTTGAGAGTCCACCATACCTACCTATGGGTTGAGTAAGATCCTTCAAGTAAGTTGTCATCGGTGCAAAAAGGCAATAAAAATTGCTCCTAAATGTGTTTGATCCTTTAGTGTAAGAGAAAATAAGCGTTGTACGAACTTGTGATGGCAAAGTAATAAAAGCGACAGACTGCATAATAAAGGTTGCTATCATAAGGGGCAATATAATGTGATGGTTTTTGCATTAAGATATTGTGCATACAAAACCAAAAAGCGCATGACAACCTCTGCTTCCCTCTGCGAAGGGCCTATCTTTTACTTTTATGCAAGAGTCAAAGTATTTTCCTCTATTCCTTTTTATTTTTCTCTTTGGCAAGCATCATGTGGTGGGGAAATATCTAGGCACATATACCTAGATGAATGTGAGTGATCATGAGCTATTATTGTTGACAACACCCTTGAGGTGAATAAGTTGGGAGACGAAACTATAAGCCCCTATCTTCCTATGTGTCCGGTTGAAAGTTTTTGCTCATATGTATGTTGTGAGTGTTAGCAATCATAGAAGATTAAATGATGGTTGAGTATGTGGACTTGCCAAAAGGCTCCGATACGAGACCCTTCCTAAAAATATGATGAATTTTAGTTGCAAAGTTGACTGAGAACATAGTTTGTTGGGTTTCAATAAAGTTTATGCTTTTTACTTCGATGTTGTGATTAATTATTACTTATTCATGAGAAGTTATATGAGAAAGTCTGATGTTGTTATAATAATGAGCATGATGCTACTATGTCCATATTTTGTTTTTATCGACACATCTCTCTCTAAACATGTGGGCATGATTTTCGATATCGGCTTTCGCTTGAGGACAAGCGAGGTCTAAGCTTGGGGGAGTTGATACGTCCATTTTGCATCATGTTTTCTTACTATTATATGTAGTGTTTTTATGCTTTATAACACTTTGTGGAGTAATTCTAATGCCTTTTCTCTCATAATATGGTTTACATGAAAAGGGAGAATGCCGGCAGCTGGAATTCTGGACCTGAAAAAGCTATGTCAGAGATACCTATTCTGCACATCTCCAAATGAGCTGAAATTTTACAAAGAATTATTTTGAATAAATAAAAAATACTGGAGAAAAGAACTACCAGAGGGGGCACCCAGGCGCCCACAAGGCACCAGGGCGCGCCACCCCCTCCAGGCACGCCCTGGTGGGTAGTGGGTAGCCTGGCCCACCTCTGGTGCCCATCTTCTGGTATATAAGATCTTTTTACCTAGAAAAAATAACGGGAGGACTTTCGGGGAGAAGCGCCGCCGTCTCGAGGCAAAACTTGGGCAGGAGCACTTTTGCCCTCCGGCGGAGTGATTCCGCCGGGGGAACTTCCCTCCCGGAGGGGAAAATAAAAGTCATCATCATTACCAACAACCCTCTCATCTTTAGGAGGCCAATCTTCATCAACATCTTCAACATCACCATCTCATCTCAAACCCTATTTCATCTCTTGTGTTCAATCTTTGTACCAGAACATCGGATTGGTACCTATGGGTGACTAGTAGTGTTGATTACATCTTGTAGTTGACGCTAGATGGTTTATTTTGTGGAAGATTATATGTTCAGATCCACTATGCTATTTAATATCCCTCTGATCTTGAGCATGAATATTATTTGTAAGTAGTTGCCTTTCTTCTTGAGGCCATAGGAGAAGTCATGTTGCAAGTAATCATGTGAATTTGATATTCGTTCGATATTTTGATGATATGCATGTTATGATTCTCTTAGTGGTGTTGTGTGAACGTCGACTACATGAGACTTCACCATCTTTGGGCCTAAGGGGATGCATTGTGGAGTAGTTATTAGATGACGGGTTCCTAGAGTGACAGAAGCTTAAACCCTAGTTTATGCGCTATTCCGTAAGGGACTAATTTGGATCCATATGTTTAATGATATGGTTAGATTGTCATCTTAATTCTTCTTCCTTAGTTGTGGATGCTTGCGAAGGGGTTAATCCTAAGTGGGAGGCTTGTTCAAGTAAGAACAACACCCAAGCACCGGTCCACCCACATATCAAATTATCAAAGTAGCGAACGTGAATCAAGCCAACATGATGAAGGTGACAGATGAAATTCTCGTGTGCCCTCAAGAATGCTTTGCTTATTATAAGAGACTATTCCAACCTATCCTTTGCTACAAAAAGAATTGGGCTACCTTGCTGCACTTTATTTACCGTTACCGTTACTTGCTTGTTACAAATTATCTTACTATCAAACTACTTGTTACCGACAATTTCAGTGCTTGTAGAAATTACCTTGCTGAAAACCGCTTGCCATTTCATTCTGCTCCTCGTTGGGTTCGACACTCTTACTTATCAAAAGTACTACGATTGATCCCCTATACTTGTGAGTCATCAGGCTGACATGTGGGACCCTTGGCCACCCGAGCGTATTGTCCACGTAGATATGCCATGTCGGCCTGACACGTGGGTCCAACCAATCAGTTTTGTGCTTAGTTGTGGCTTAGTTTCAAATCAGTGGGATTTATTACTCACTTGTCGTGGAAGTGGTGATGATTTGTGTTTTTGTCAAAAGCGGTGCCAACCTGTTACCCTAGCCAAAATGTGGTGATTTTGAGCAATTTACTCATTTTAGGTCGTACGCGAAGTGATTTCATTAAATCAACGATGCTTAAGCTAGCATATACTTTGCATATTCGCCAGTTGTGTCATTCTGTTTTTATTTACTATATATATATTGTTTTGTCCTAATACAAACTTTATAAAATTTGATCCAGTTTATAAAAAATATTCACACATTTATATTAAGAAATGCATATGAAATGAAAATATATTCAGTGATGAATCTAATGATATTGATTTGGCATTGTAGATTTTTTTGAGAAATATTTGGCATTGTAGATGTTACTATTTTTTTCTCTATGTATTTGATCAAAATTTACAAAGCTTGGATTGAGTCAAAGTTACTGCTACTATACGAAGTAAACGAAAAGGGAATGATAACTACTTGTACATTACTAGCAAACATGCCCGTGCGTTGCAAGGGGGGAAAATTCACCCCTCATACACACACTTGACGACATCAGGAAATCCCTTGAAATCTTTCATGATGCCACGCAACAAGCAACATGATAAGTGGTGTTGCGCAAAAACATAAAGGTGCGATGATTTTTGAAGTGTGCTCAAGGTGTTTACAATTCATTATACAACACAAATATCTACCTAGTTGCCGGTATATGCTTACGCATTTGCTATCGTTTCTCGGCGATGCACAAAAAATATTGCATTAGGATGAAAATAGCAAAGTACATTTTAGTATTCAATGATAGCATGTGCATAAGAGCATTAATTTTGTCTTACTGATATATGTATTTGCACATACAAATATATATATATATATATATATATATATATATATTTGTGTGTGTGTGTGTGTGTGTGTTTGCAACCGTAATCCAGTTCAAGACTTAACTTGGTTGCAAACATATTAGGTAGCTCCACCAAAAACAACCAATCTATAAGGACATGTGTAATAGGCATTTCCAAAATACCTCTTATAAAGAAGGTCTTATTTCAGTTTGCACCCTGAACATAATTTAAAAAAATATTAACATGCAAGATAATAACATATTTGGAGTCTACACACTTTTCTGATGGATTTTTATATGTGACATGTTAGGTTTGGAGTTAGGTTTTGAAAGATATGAATATTTTAAAAAGTATTTGATCTTTCAGAAAAAGGGAGTTGGGGCATCAAACCCATGATATCCAGCGTGATATGCCAAGGCCCCAACCATTCAGCCACATGAATGGTTAATGTACCTTAGGGGATCTCTTCCTATTGAGCTAAGGCGGCCGCGACGAAACAAAATATAAGAAATCAAACTTTTTTTCCACTTACCGGTGGCATGGGGGGTAAATATTTACGACTTCAGGAGCAATCTGATGACGTACGGATAGAAACACTATTGACTTTATTATTAGGTAAAGAGGCCCATCTCTTTGTGCAATGTAGTATATAAGATCATTTCTAATATGCTTGCAAACAGACTAAAAACGATCCTTCCAGAAGTTATCTCACCTACCCAGAGCGCTTTCGTGCCGGGTTGGATTATTACGGACAATGTACTTGTGGCCTACGAATGCTTCCATGCAATAAAGAAAAGGAACCAGTCTAATTGTTAGTGTGTCGTGAAGTTGGACATGAACAAAGCTTATGATCGCGTTGAGTGGGGTTTCCTGGAAAAGGTGATGCTGAGAATGGGATTTCATGAGCTCTGGGTAAACATGATCATGGAATGTGTTTCCTCAGTTACCTACAGAGTTAGGTTTAATAATACAGAAACGGAGGAATTCACCCCCACAAGAGGATTGAGGCAAGGGGATCCCTTGTCCCCTACTTATTTTTGCTATGTTCTAAAGGCTTGTCCAGTCTCTTGTCACATGAAGAAGAGGTTGGTGGTATAGAGGGAATTCGGGTTTGTCGTAATGCTCCTTCTATCTCACATTTGTTATTTGCAGACGACTCCCTTATCTAGATGAAAGCAGACACACAAAATAAACACTCTGAAAAGGGTGCTTGAGATATATTGTTCTAGCTCGGGACAGATTGTGAGTAATGCTAAGTCAAGTATCTTCTTCAGTCCTAATACCATTGTCATCACAAGGGGGAATTGCTGTAGAGAGCTTAATATTGTGACTGAAGCACTTTCAGATACCTTTTTTGGTCTACCAACAATGGTTGGGGTGGACGGATCTGATTGTTTTCAACACCTGATTGACAAAGTATGCCAGAGATTGAAGGGGTGGAAAGAAAAAAGTCTGTCCATGCAAGGTAAAGAGATACTAATTAAGTCTATTGCCCAAGCTATTCCTTCATATGCTATGTCTGTTTTCAAGCTGCCAAAAGGAATTTGCAAGGCAATCACAGATGACATTTCTGGTTTTTGGTGGGGAGACAATGACGATCAGAAGAAAATGCATTGTTTTGCATGGTGGAAGTTGTGTATCCCGGAGAAGAAAGGGGGATTGGGGTTTAGGGACCTTCACAATTTTAACCTTGCTATGTTAGCAAAACAGTGTTGGCGACTTCTCCAGAACCCAGATTCTTTATGTGCGCAAGTTCTTCATGCTAAATATTACCCAGACGGAAATTTACTTAAAGCTGGTCCTAAGAAGGGATCATCTTGCACTTGGCAAGGCATTGTGGCAGGCATTCAAACTTTCCAACGATGATGTATTTGGAGGGTTGGTTCTGGAATACACATTAACATTTGGCAGGACCCTTGGATCCCAACCAGTGACTCGGAAGGTAATTACCCCTCGAGGGACAATAATGTTCTCAAAAGTGGAGGAGCTTATTGATCCTTACACTGGGAATTGGGATGATATGCTTTTGAGAGACTATTTCTCACCAGTAGATGTGCAAAGGATATTGCAAATTCCGCTTAACACACATATGACGGAGGACTTTGTTGCCTGGAACTATACAAGGTTTGGTACCTTCTCGGTACGATCGGCTTATTACAGGGAGTTGGAACACCAATTTGATCCTCGTCTTATAAGAGCGGATGGGCAAGGTAATGTCCATATAAATAAGGTATGGAAAGATGCATGGAAACTTAAGGTGCCTGGCAAAGTAAAACACTTCGCATGGAAAGTGCTTCATGGAGTTCTCCCATGTTATGGCGTTCTTGCTGGATGACATATCCCCATATCGCCACAGTGTCCTCGATGCTCAATCGATGCAGAAGATGTGCAACACACACTATTTGGCTGCCGTAAGGTAAAGGAAGTTTGGGAATGCTTAGGCCTCTTGAAAACTGTGAAGAAAGCAACGGCAGAAGATAATCTGGTGCCATCACCTTGGAGATACTGCTCAAACTTACAGAGACAGTCGATGGTCTCCCGGTGGCGGAACTGGCAACAGTTGCAGCGTGGTTTCTATGGTGGCAGCAACGCCAGCTTGTGAAAGGAGTGGACATCCAAGGCCCAGATAAAACGGCAATGTCAATTAAAGTCCTTGCAACAAGCTATATTTGATCTTTTATGCCCAAGTTGTCAGCGAGGACTAGTAATCATATGTGGAAAAAACCACCTCATAGGGTGGTAAAGATGAACGTTGACGCATCTTCTCATGCGGACACACTGCCCGGAGCTAGTGATGCAGTTCTACGTGATGACCGTGGCGATTTCATCGTTGCTGCATCTTGGTTCATCCCGCATGTCCGCAATGTTGATGCTGCTGAACTATTAGCAATCAGAAATGGTATGTTCCTTCTGGCAAGTATGGGATGCAATTTGGCGGAGGTGGAATCAGATAGCTCCTTTGCAGTTAAATCAATTAATTTGATGGATGGATATTTGGGAGTTGATGCCGACGTTGTTGCTGAATGTAAGCAGCTATCTCTCGATTTCTCAAAGTCATCTTTCAAACATTGTTTCAGATAAGCGAATCAGGTGGCGGACGAGTTAGCAAGACACTCCTTTACTACTAGATCTCCTGGTTCTTGGGATGCTGTTATCCCTGATTTTATTCCCCATTTACTTGATATGACTATTATATGAGAAATAAAGTATATTTCCTGTCAAAAAAAGTAAAAAATAACACACAGATACGGTGATACGGACCGAGCAAATTCCTACACTCCATGATCGGCCTGCAACGCAAATTATACAAGTGCAGGTCAGGACGACGGTTAATAAGGTACTTCCTCTGTCTTGTAATATAAAAGCGATTTTGACACTAGAAATTATACAACGCAGACCAGGACAACGGTTAATAAGCTACTTCCTCCGTCTTATAATATAAAAGCATTTTTGACACTAAAAATTATACAGTGCAGGACAGGACAACAGTTAATAAGCTACTTCTTCCGTCTTATAAGTACATAAGAGTTTTAACACTAGTGTACCCAGCATATACGGAGCAGACATCAAGGTCACCTGCTCTGCGCCATCCACGTACCACGGCACTTCTCACAGACATTCAGTCTATCATGCGTACGTAGCATGCATAAATGCAGGATTTATGGGTATATCACATCGGGTTTCAAATCTAGTGTTGAGTAGCAGATGGACCATGCATGGCCGATCATCACTGATCAACCCTACAGAAGAGTCCTCCCCCATCAGCCAACGTGCGTGCATATCTGGCGGAGCAGCGCAAGCAGATCCTCTCAAGAAAAACGAGAAGACACAAAAGAATTTGCAGATCTAGAAGAAAGCTTATTAGGGTCCAGCTACTAGAATATTTGCAGCCGGGCTTCCATCTATGCCCCTGTCGGTCGGTCGATGGATCGATCGGCACTGCCATAACTCGAGGCCATGCCTCAGATATATTATTCGTAATAAGTTTTTGGCAGCAGCAAAACCCACTGAATCATTGATATAACCCAACCCCCACCATGTGAAATGAATCCATCATGCACGCAGCACGCATCGTGCTGCAGGCAGGCGCAGCCCACCCAGCCACGTCGCCCAGTATGTGCATGCCTGCTGGCTCAGCCTGGAATTTTTCGCGCCATTTTACCGTGATGATCGATCCGGACGAGGAGTGAGCGGATCCATCCGGTAGACATGGATGAGATCCTCCGATCTGATGAAGATCGTCCTGCTCTGCCGCAGTCTCTCTGCTGCGGCCGCGTTACTGCGGCCTCGACCCCGTACGTACGTGCCGGCGGGAGTAGCGTCGATCGATCGACATGCTCTGTCTCGGGGAAGAGGGTTGAAGCGTGGATCACTGGATCCAGCCATAAAACCTGTGGCGAGCCATGACTGGGCGAGGACGGCAGTAAGAGCACGCGTGTCCTCGAGATTCACAGAGCTCGCCGGCCTCCAAACTGACCAGACAATGCGCCGTACGTAGCCTGTAGCCTGTGGCTAGCAGACGGGAAAAGAAAGAAAGAAACCGTATTGCGCTGCTGCACCGGCAGCAGCAACGGCCGAACAGTGTCGAGAGGAGGCGGCGCCACGCAATTCAATTGTGCTGTACCCCTCGACGCTCGCATGCATGCTGCGTATGCTGCTCGTGGCGTAGCAGCGAGCAGTGGTAAGTAACTTGGGTTCGGCAAATGGTACGTACATGGTAAAAGCAGGAGTAGCCGATCGTGCTGCGCTAGGAGGGAGCGCTAGGAGGGAGCGCTAGGGTGGAGGTGGAATTATGGTGCCTGGTCTGGACTTTGGACCACCCCCGGACACGGGCGACGGGTTCGATCGAGAGCATGACCGTGCCGCGCCGTGCTCGATCGACAAGACCGATCTTACCAGTATCCATCGATGATCGATTCGCATCGCATGCATGTGAATTGCGCAGTGATAATCATAGATAGGAGTAGATCCTAATCCCACAGATTCACGAGCTCGAGCCAGTGCGTGGCGCGGTGCCCTGCTGGGTGCGCGCGACGTGCACGCAGCGGTGCGCATGCGTCGTTGGCGCGTGTGCATGTGCATGTGCGCCGGAGCCGAGGCCTTTTATAAATGCGCGGCGCGGCGCGGACGCGGCCAAAGGCGTGGCGTCGCGGCCGCTGCACGCCAATTTCATGCCGCCGCCGCCACCGATCGGTGCGTGGTCACCGGCCTCACGCCTACGTGCGCGCGCGCTCCGGCCCATCCTACCTGCGCATGCACCCCCGGCCTCGCCGCCGTGCATCCCAACGCACGGGCGCGCGCGCGCCGATCGCGCGGCGTGTACCACCAGTGCCATCTAATCTACCAGCTCTACTTCCTCGTCGACTCCGATCGATCCAAGGCGAAAGAAAAGAAGCGCTTCGTACGGCACGATCGGGGATCGGATACCGTGTGCGATGGCGCGCGTAGCACTCCTTTTCGCGCGCGTACGTGGCGCGGGCGCAAAAGAAAAGGCGCGCGCGCGCGTCGTGTGTGGGTGCTGAGTACGACGCCTACCGTGTCATGTGTGGGTGCGGAGGCGTGCGCGGATCGTGAGGTGCGTGGCCATCGATCGGCCTCGGGACGTGGGCAGGGAAGATTCAAAATCGGCGACAGCAGCCCACGCCGACGGGTCGCGTGACCGACCGATCGCGATGATCATGTGCCGGGGCATTTTCGCCCGTTATCGCTTGCCGCCTGGTGCTGTTGTGGATCCAGGGCGGGTGTAGAAGGGGCCGGGTGGCTCTGTTTCTTCACTTCCCATCGTCGGTCGGTTTCCCATCCCACAAATAGCTATCCACAAAAGAAAAATAGCTACTTGTAAGTTGCCTGAAAATAGTTTTTGGGTCACTCGATTTTAAAAGGAAGAAAGAAGCAGTCGTCGGCTCGCCGGAGAAGCTCTCTGGGTCTATCTTAGGGTGGCAGACGACTCCATTATCTATCTCAGAGGTATTGGGGAGGAGGGTGCAGCTTTGCCGGAAAAAAAAATGGTTCATGGCCGGGTTGGAGGGATGGTCGGGGGCGGCTACGGCACAATGATGGGAGGCAGTTGGCGGTAGGGTGATGGGGTTAAGCCGGTGGTAGATCGGCAATTCAAGATTGAAGAAGATGAACAGTGAAGCGTTTCGAAAGCTGAAAAGTTGATCTGGCCATCATCTTGCATCCGACGGCTCACAGCGAATCGACAGACCCAAATTGGATTTTGGGTCACGTGACATCTAGCCAATTCGCATCCCATCCCCATCCGGGTGCTGCTCTTTTCTCCGTTGTCGGCGATCTCCAGCTCCTCTTTTTCTTGGCCTCTTCTTTTGTGTGTGTGTGGAAAACACGCCACGGGCCAGCAGCAAAAGCTGACTGCTCGACAGATAGCTATTTCTACAGTACAGGCTCGATCAGGCGCAGGGGACACCGGCACATCGATCAGCAGGGTGTCGAAGTGCAGCTCCAGCGTCGATGTAGGGGAAACCCAGGCCCGGGGCCCGGCCATCTTCTTTGTAGCATGGGCGCCGTAAGAAGCTGGAGTACACGCCGGCACAAACTGTCCACCGTCTCCGGCATGGATTCCTTGGAGATCAGTTTGCATCTCTTCGATGATGCAGGGGATCATCCACCAAAATCTGTTTCAGAATTCAAATCCATCACACTATTTGCCTTCTACACTGTTGCATGCCATCATCTATGCATGTAGCGGATCATTAGCAAGCATTATGTCCTGGAAACACAGCAACACATTGACTGACTCCCTAGTGAACTACGTTTGAAAAATCATCGGAGCACATGATGGTCGTCTGATCAGTATAACCCGCAACACATTTCAATGTATTTTGAACCACTGTTTATCCAAAAGAATGAAGAGGGAGCAAGAGCAATACATATGCAATTCAGACTCAAGCAGAAAACAAAAAAAACTTTCCAGTTGTGTCCAGAAATTCTTACACTGCTAGTCGATGCCGCTTTACAAGACAACGGAAAACACTGAACGACAATATTTCTTTCAGAAATATGGAAATGGCGTAGGACCCACATAATTCCAAGTTTCATGTAGCCGACTCGAGCATTTAACCAAACAGTAACAGAAGTACACCTGATATGCTGAACAGAGATACAGTTGGCGCTCATCGACATGACCAGGACGAATTCGACACAACAACCACAGTCGAACATGGTCACTTGCATAATTGACACTCAAACTGCATAACAGATAAGAAACCAACTTTAGAAACCGAAATACAACTCTCTAGCCACATTATCATGATGAACTGAACGAGGACAACCACGACTGAAACTTGCACCCTTCATGCTTAAACTCCTCAAAAGAAACGAAACAACCTGATGTTAGTAGATTGCAAGAAGCCAACAGCAGCAGACTAAAGATGATGGGTTTTTCCATTTCGCAATGCATCACTATTGAGCGGTCCGTCAGAGATCAGTGAGTCTTCGCTAGCGCCAACAATCTGCCACGATCTGAAAAAAAAAATACCAAGCACAAAACTCTTAACCAACTGTCCGTCTCAAAACTTATAATTTGATGTGCCGCTGTACTTATAATTAGTCCCAAAGGTTACAAGATTGCATGTGATATGTGAGATTCAGCTATGCCAGAAAGTAACTTGATGCATCTTAACGAAAAAATTTGAAGCAAGGTAAAGTGATAATACAATATCAACAAGGTTGACTACATATTTAGCAATCTCCATTTTAAGCTAGCAGGCACTTCATGCTTTCAACTATTTGACCAATCGACAGCAGCAGCGAAAAGGAGACATTTCATCCCATGGATCGCTCCATATAATAGCAAAAGGTTTTCAGGTAGAAGAAAAACCGGACCTGAGTCCAGAATTCAGAAATGGCCACAGAAACAAAAGGTGACTTCTATTTCATGACATCAAACCCTGACATCAGCTTCCAAGTTTCTAGCAAAAGTAAGAAACATCCGAGTCCCACACCTGTCAGAATCTATGTACAAATGATAAATGTTTTGTGGTGAAACTAAGTTATGAGTTGGATCCTTGTATCACCAATTGTTTGTCCAAAAAGTCTGGTACTGCTACTTGACAGATCTTTTGAAGACGATATCAACATTGAAGTCATATTAAAATGTCATGAAAGGGAAACGACATAGAATACACAAAAAAAATTGTTCCAAGTAGCTGGGCCGAGCATTAGGCAAACAGTAACTGAAATATGCCTCACATATTAATCTGACATAAAACCTTTTGACATTACGATCAGGATGAATTCAACAAGACAGCAACAATTGATCGTAAGGACTTGCACAATTTGTATGTAAACTGCTGAACAGAGAATATACGATTTCATACTTATTAGTAGCAGCTCGGAAAGAAACTAGCAGTGCACTTTGTTTAGTTAATCCTTGTTAGCGATGACAATGTGCCATGATTTAAAATATAGCATGCACAAAACTCATAACTAACTCCAAGTCAGCATTCCACTTTGGTGAGTTATGTGCTAGTACCAATTCCAGTGGTTACAAGACTGAGAGTTTGAGATGTAACCTTCAGCTAAGCCACAAAGTAACAGATATATTTTATAAGAAAGGCTGAAACAAGGTAACAGGATTCAGATCAACATGTTTGTGTGCATATATTCGACCAATGCATGGTCATGATCCTTAACATGTCAAATCTCATAACATAAACAACATTATGTTTTCCAGTGTCATATATCAAGTTTTCTCTGGCGCAGAGAATTGTCTTTTGCAAGCTCCATGTGTGAATATAACTAACACATATTACTTGCATCATGACTAACTAACTACTTATTCACAAACAACAAACAACTAATTAAGCAAACATACAGAAGCTGTAATGAAAATGCAAGACAACAGTCAACAGACAAGAAGCAAGGGCTATCACCTATACCTGGAGTGTAGAAGCTCATGTAGGGTAGGACGCTAAAGTACTCTCCCGGCTCGTCAACCTTCCTGACTCGCCCTGACTTTAGCTCTGTCGCGAATAAGCCAGCATCTGTGCTTATGAAGATGACACCCACACCCTCTGCGGAACCAACCACAAATGGTTCCCAATCCAGATCGACATCGGGTATAATTTTCTTCAGCTCGATGACCCTGCATTGTACCCATTCTGCAGCCGCTTCTGGATCCACCTTCCTTGACCACAAACAAAGGCTAGAATTGTTGATGCAGGCAAACCCCAGCGAACTGTCCTCCATCACCATGAGAGCCATTGGGGCCAAATCGTGTGGCGGCTGGCTGATCATGGAGAAGCACTTGTTTGGCAAGTTGTACTTGACGATTTTGTCAACCGACCGAAGTGTGAAGTAGACTGCATCTCCAATGACGGCTACTCGCCGAGGCATGACATAGGGTAGGTGGTAGAAGTTTTTTGCAATGTCATCTCGCTTGAGCTGGGCATAGCCTTCACAGCCATCGTCGAGGCATACCGGCGCACTCCACGCACCTGTCACCGATGAGTACACGTTCGCCTTAACGACACGGTCGTCGTTGCCGGTGCCCAGGAAGGCCACGCGGAAGGGGCCGCCTTGGCAGTCGAGATGTCGGCAGCCATCGGCGGCGCAGAACACCGCGGCGGTCCAGATGAACCAATCGACGCCCGGCGCGGGCAGAACGCGCCGGTCGCCCGTGACGGGGTCTGAGACGACGAGAACCAGGCTGTCGCCCTGCACCAAGTGGTAGAGCACGCGGCCGTGGCGGCAGTCGAGGGGGGTGGGGTGCTCGCCCTCGCCGTCGGAGCCCGGGTAGGGGAAGTCCGGCATCGACGTGGTGGAGGCGAAGCGGTGCGCGGGGCTTCCTTGGAGGACCTGGAGCAGGTGGAGGAGGCCGAGGAGGGGAGGGGCTCCGTGGAAGGCGCGGTAGCGGCGGCGGAAGGCGGGGTCGCAGACGATGCGGAGCCACGACTTGCAGACGATGGCGGCGCGGAAGAGGTGCTCGGGCTCGTCCGGCGGGAGGCGGAGGAGGACCTCGCCGAGGAGGTCGTCTATCAGCTCCGGCCGTGTCGCCATGGTCGGCCGAATGGGATGGGGTCGCCGCCGGGTCGGGTGGGGGAGAGAGCGTGAGACGGGCAGGCACGCACGGCCCGTTCTACTTGGTTCGGTTCGACCAGGGTCTTTTTTTTTTGACGGGCGTTTTGACCATGGTCTTGGCCGCATGGAGGGCGCGTGGCCTTTTTCAATACTTTTTCCCCACCCGACCCGGCGGCGACACGGCGAGCACCTCTTCCGTGTAACCTTGTGTCCACTATGTTTGTAGTTTATTTATTTATTTGTCTCGCCTTTTTCTTTTCTTTTTGTTGCTGCGTTATTTATGGAACTTAAATGTGACATTCTTAAAAAACATCTAATGTGAATTAGACAAACTGTTTTCAATTCTCAGAAAAAAATAGTAAAACGTTTTCCTGCAAATTATTATTGAAAGAGAAAACAAGAACATCGAGATGCATCTTTTTTAATTTTGAGATCGAGATGCATATTTAAGGTCAACCTTTTTTCATTTCCTTAAAAAAAGTCAACCTTTTTAGTGGAAGTCGATGCATCTTTTCTTATTTAAGAGACTCATTACTTAAGTAGTATCCATCCCATAATATAAGAGCACTTTTGACACGTGTCAAAATCATTCTTATATTATGGGACGGAGGGAGTACATATGAATTTGTAAGCTCAATCGCGCAATAGAACGAGTGGATGCATTTGAAGATTCCCATCAACCCTCCCCTTCCCCATAGTGACTCGAAACCTTAGTCGGCAAAGCGAACCAACGAGAGGGGAGGGAGCAAGAGCCCCGTACTCCGGCATCACCAGGGTTCCTCCACCTCTGTTCATCACTCCAGTGGTTTTCTCAGTTTCTTCGCTGGGTTTTTCTTCTTTGATTATTTTGTTTTTTCACAATTTTATTTGTTTTATTCCAGCTTTTAATGAATTTTCCTTTTTTGTTCTTTTCTCAATGTTTATTGATTTTTCCTTTTATTTATATTTCTCTTTTTTTGTTTCTTTCTTAGTTTTCATCAGATTCCTTGGGTTTTTTTTCTTCGTTTCCTCATGGGTTTTCACACTTTTCTTTGGGGTTTAATTTTTCTTTGTTTTCTAATGTATTTTTGTTGTTTCTTCGATTTTCACAGCTTTTTTTTCAACACACCTCCACATTTTTCATGCACATTTGTACCCTTTGCGTATACATCTGGAACATTTTAAATACATATTTAACATTTTTGAAATAAAAAATATTTTAAAAATTATGCTTGATGACTATCTTTTCATACACATAGTACATTTTTGGAATATATTAGAAACTCTTTTTTGATACAATTTAAACATATTATTAACATTTTTATATATGATCAACATTTTTTAAAAATTACGCTTTTATGCTCATAGTGTTTAATGCACATTCAATATTTTTCATATATACCAGGATATTTATTATACACGTTAACACTTTTTAAATAGACGATACATTTAAAAAATTTATATTTGAAGACTATTTTCATATACCTTTTATATTTATAGTATATATCAGTAAAAAATTTATACATGGTTAACATTCTTTCACATTATTAACATTTTGATGATACATGATCAACATTTTTTATTTATCTCCAAATTTTTAATACACATTCTACTTTTTTATACATCAAAAACATTTTTTATACACATTTAACATTTTTATATAGATAATTAGCTTTTTTAAATACTTGGTTAATTTTTTTATATACATCACCAAGTTTTTCATACACGTAGTATTATTTTGTATACTTTTTTGTATACGTGAGAAAAAATAATTCTAAACACATTTAATATTTTACAAATGCTAGATTAACATTTTAATTTTTTTTATGTAAAGTGTTTTTGTAATATATATTTTTAGACTATTTGGAAGTATAAGCAAAAGTAAAAAAAGGAAGGCAAAAAATGAAAAGAAATGAAAAAAAATAGAAAAGTAAGGAGGTTGTGCCTCCCATGAGCTGGTCTCATCCGCCACCATGTCTCGCGCGCCCTGATCCAAACCAAACAACCAAATTTCAGAGAGCAACTAATCAAGGAGTACTCCTTCGGGAGCTCCTGCATGGATCAGTTGGGGGGTTGGGAGCGTGCCACTTGGCGTGCTCGCTTCCGCCACCATGTGTAGCGATTTGGACGCTTCCTCCAGATTTTTTCTATTTTTCTGTGTGTGTTTTTTACTTTTATATTATTTTTTTTAGTTTTTTCGGCTTTTCAATTTTCCTTTGGGTTTTCTTCTGTTTTTGAAAAAAAATTTGATGCACGACTATGCCTCTCGAAAAAGAAAAAGATGTGTTTTCTTTGTTTCCTTTCGCAAAAGCCACTGATTTACTTCTCGTGGTGGCACGGATTTGCTTACGCGAGAGGCACGACCATGCATCTCGCAAAAGGAAAATAATAATGTATTTTTTTCTTACCATGTGAGACACGGATTTACTCTCGTGGAGGCACCAATTTCCTTCCACAAGAGGCATCGGAAAAGGTAAAACAAAACATGTTTTTTCCTCCCGCGAGAGACACGGATTTACTTCTCATGAAGGCATGGATTTGCTTTTGTGAGAGGCACAGTCATACCTCTCGAAAAGAGAAAAAAGTGCTCCCGGTTCAGGCTTGTTCATTCGTTTTTTCGCGCAAAAAAAATTCATCAACCTATCACATGTGATCTAGTTTTAAGATCTTGATGTAAGGAATCCAACGATGAAAATGGTTCAAGATTTGTATGCGCGGTTTAAAAGATAAAATATTTTGAATAAACGAACCTATAAAAAAAAGGGAAATTCTCAAGTTACGACAAATGATGCACGTGCAGTATGACACTTTTCGGAGCGTTGGAAGGTGAGAGTGTCCTTTGCAAATAGTACTCTTAATTAGTGATTCGTAAATATCAACACGCGTAACCGTCCCCGGTAGGATGGCCTATGTGGACTGGGCCACGCCCCGTGCCAATCCACGTGATTTAGCCCAACAAGGCACTAGGGACTCTGGGCCCGAACCAGACGCATCGGTCTCGCGCACCAGCGCAAAACCCTCATTTGTCTAAAAAAAAAGTGCAAACCCTCCTCGCCCGATTCTTCCCAAATTCCCCAACCATGGCGGCTGTAGCCGTCACACGCCGGAGGCTCTCGGCGCTCCTCCTCTCCTCCCGCGCGATTCCCCGTCGCCTCCTCCTCCTCACCGGCGCCGCCGCCTCTGCGCCCTCAGCCCACCCCTCTCCGTGGGCGCCGCCGTCGCGAGGGGCGAAGACGGCGCTGCCGGGAAGGCCCGGGTATTCTCCGCTTAACGACCCGTCCCCGAACTGGAGCAACCGGCCACCCAAGGAGACCATCCTGCTGGATGGCTGCGACTACGAGCACTGGCTCATTGTCATGGAGTTCCCCGCCGACCCCAAGCCCTCCGAGGAAGATATGGTGGCCGCCTACGTCAAGACCCTCACCGCTGTGCTCGGAAGGTATACGCACTTCTCTGGTCTTACTATTGGTCAACCCTATCGAATTTAATCTTTTACGATTAGGGTGGATCTTTCATAGTCCCAATCAATATTAGACCAACTCTAGCAGAGTCGCGGTATCCCCGGTCTCATATGGGATATCAAGCGCGCTTCATATCCATATAGAGGCCGTGCCTGCGGCCGCTGTGCGCAAACACAGAGTTGCCATAATGCAGCCTTCATATCTTCTCTTTTCTGTTTTTTTGTTGTTGCATCAACTCAAAATACACGCCCAGTTTAAGGGATTAAAACACTAATTTGAGATAACATCAAGTGGTTACATGGAGGTAGAAAAGTCGATTAGCGACATTTTTTTACTACATCTTGGGAGAAGCACTAGTTGCTACCCACCAAGACAACGGTGAATGCAGTGCACGGTGCACATGCATATGTGACGAGTCGACTCATCCTCTACGCACGGGGGTGTGCGGTCCGGCGACCTCGTCTTCGTCCCATTCCTGCCAGCGATTGCTGAGGTCGGAGATGGCCTTTTTAAGATGGGCAAGCCCCAATATGGCGCGCTTTGTCTCGGTGAATGACACCATGTTCATGTCGACTGTGCGCCATCTGATGCACTCCCCGTCAGCCGCCAAGTCCGTCTGTTTCTCCTCGTAATGGAGCCAGATGGCACAGTCCCTCTTCGCCCACAACGCCTTCCCGACATCGGTGTGTTTGAAGATATCTCTAGGGCAGACGGCCGAGGCGATGTGGAGCACGTGGTGCCCGATATGAGCTGCGTGGGCGAGCCCTCGCTTGTTCATATGGGACCTGCACTTAGGCTTCATTTGGATGCTAGGGGTGATATTCCCAGGAAAGAGATGCCCCTGTTGAAATTTCTTGGCCAAATAGAAAAACCTGTGGAGAATTAGCACCGTCATTTGGCTGATTAGCTCCAAGGGATAATCTCATGCTACAGAGAAAGAGCATACTGAACACTGAAATGGAGCATTCCCTATCGCATCAGTACCCATGCCATGGATAGGCACACGACCACCCTAGTGGCTTCCCAGTTTTGAGGGAGGCACATCCAGATCTTGCCGCCGGCCAGCTCCCTGTGGACATGCATCCCTGCTGTCACAGTGGTCTTTGCCGTCTTTACATCCACCATCACCAACAGTTGCCGGCGCCGGCGCCGGCACTCTTAAAGACCAATCTTGCATGTAACTGAAACGGGAATAGCCTCACGTTACACTCTCCTCACGAGCATTAGCCGTCACCTCTGATCCTTCCTCAGAGCATGAACCCTAGTAGCCCAGATCTGAGTGAACCTTAGTTAAACCATGGGAGCAGATGTAGAGATGGAGACGAGCAGTGGATGAATGAAATCGACTAGGGGATGCTCGCGAGTGGAACGGTGGAGGACAAGATGAAGGACGGGGGCGGAGGGGGAAGGCGGATGAGCTTACGGCGTGAGAGACGGGGAGAATTCTTCTGATGTCCAGGGGTTGGGGTTAGGAGCCTGGGGATTTACAATTTAACTAACACACTTGATCTCCAACTTTCTAATTAGTGACATCTTTTTTCCTATTATTATAACTCTTTCCCTATGAATACAATTATGTGTTTCCTGATTACCAATAGCTGTCTGGGCTGTGCTGCTTGCATTGGCTTGTCACACATTAGCCATAACAATTGCTCACAGGAACAGCACCCTATGGTACTTGCGCAATCCTTAAGATTGTGGTATTCCTGTATGTTCATTTCCGATTAGTTTATTTCCTCAGAATCAGGTTTCCTAGTTATCTAAGTGTCATCAGTTAGAGATGAATACGCAAAATGAAATTCTAAACAAGCTCATCTAAAGTCAAGCAATCGCTTAGCCATCCTTCCTTGGAAGTAGTTATTTCCTATAAATTATGGCGAGGATTAACCAGCTTATAGGAGAACATGTCAGGCCTATAAGCATGAAAAGCTTGCCCTTTAGGTTACCTAAGTATGTCCAAAGGCTGCTTGACACTATCCAAGTTGTAAGACTGTTGGAGCAGTTTTTCTGTTTGGAAAGTATCCAACACAATACCCCTTTGGTTTATTTGTTGTCATGATTATGTGGCTCTAGCAAAGAAAAATAAAGATGACTCTCTTCTGCCCTATCTGAGGATTTAGAGAGAGTTTTTTTTTAACTGGGCATAACCCCTTTCCATTAACTGAATACGGGCTTAGAGACAGCTATCTCTTCGTGCCTTGTACTACAAAGATTGTTAGTCCCCAAATTGTGGGATATCATTATCATGTAGGAAATCTAGTTGCCTCAACAGGACAGCCTTTCTTTTCTGGACCACCTTATTACTTGGAGTTGGCCAGAATAGAATAGTCCATCCAATTTAAATGCTTATGTCTATCTCTCCATGATTACTTGTAGTTGAAAGTTTTTTTTTTTGGCTATGGCGAAGTAAAATGCTTGTTAATTTTGTGTGAACAAGGCTGTCCATCATTGAAGATCTGTTTCTGGGGTTTGAATGTAATATCATGTTTACCCTTATCGATCCATTCCTTAGGTTTATGTGTCATGCTCTAACTACTAACTTTAAGCTATGTGTATCTTCTAGTGCATTCTTTTAGGTTGATGTGTGCTCTTTTAGTGAATTTTCATGCTCTAATAAGTAATAACTGAATGGATATGTATTTTAATTGTTTTATGCAGTGAGGAGGAGGCAAAGAAGAAGATCTACTCAGTATGCACTACAACTTACACAGGGTTTGGTGCGTTGATTTCGGAGGAGTTATCATACAAAGTTAAAGGTGAAAATTGTTTGGCTCTACTTTTCTGCAAGATATTGTTGCCAAATCATGTTTCAACTGAATTTTGTATTGTTAATGTTGCTAATTCAGGATTGCCGGGAGTTCTTTGGGTATTACCTGATTCATATTTGGATGTGCCTAACAAGGATTATGGAGGTTAGTACTTGTCGTTACTTATTCTCATGTACTAACTTCCACACCTGGCTTAAACGCTCTGATCATATTATGTAGAAAATGCAAAACCACTTATATATGTGGTACATGTACTACTTAGCCCTCCAAATGTACAGTGATGTTTTGCAAGGGCTTTTTTTTTGGTAAAAATTGGACTGTGGTCTTTATGGAAGTCTAAATTAATCTCTGAGGCATATTTGATGATGATGGTAGTACTTGTGCTTACGTATACATCTACAAGTGGAGGAAATCCATTTTCTATCATGTATGTTGTTCTTCCTTGTGCACCTAACGTCCTATCATTGATCTTCATCTCCACCCAAATTATATGTTGTGATTATTCGCTCTTACTTATATTAGGCTACTACTTCAAACAGGTGATCTCTTTGTAGATGGCAAAGTCATTCATAGGCCACAATTTCAGTTCACTGAGAGGCAGCAGGTAAGGAGCAGACCTCGTCCCCGCTATGACAGGCGACGAGAGACTATGCAGGTTGAGCGAAGAGAAACTATGCAGAGAGGTCCTTCAGTACAAGAGCACAGACCTCCGTTTTCTAAGCAGGTTGCTCAAAATAATGGGCAGCATGAAATCGTACCGCCAGGAAGGAACTAACTTCATTCTACCTTAGTATGGATAATGAGGTTGGGAGTAACCCTTCTCTTTTCCTTATTTCTATGTGAACTTTGTTTTGCATTGTAGCAACAAAAAAAATGAAAGAGACCTGTGGTTGGATACATCTGTGCAAATGTCATGATTTGATGCTTCTCAAAACTTCTTTTTGTGCAAACGAGGGGGGAATGATTTTTTCTTGAATCAATAAAAGCAAATTTACAAATTTCAGCACTCCTTAAACTTGATTTTAAATGTTAGACTAGAATTCAGTAAGTTAGTCAGGATCGACATCTACCAGCAACGCTTCAATTTGAGTTCAGATCAACAGCCCGCAGGCCAGCTAATTTGTTATCTAAAGAGTTGGGAGCAGGATCGCTGCTGCCTTGTATACGGTATACAAGATCATGCAGGCATTCTATGGTGGAATGTACTATGTCCAAGTGCATTACACCACTGTGATCATGCTATGAGTTATGAAAATCAAAGCAGAGGATTGGATACTCTCTCTAATTGACAAACTGTCCCACTGTGAGTTAATTGAGGCATTAGTCACACCCTTTGGAGTACTCCCTCTGTAAAAAAAAAGTTAAGACCTTTTAGATCACTGGTAGTGAGTATATTATAAGTATATAATCTAAAGCCCTTTCTGGATGATGGGTTTTCCTGAAAGCTGTATGGCAGAGCTAGAGGTTCAACAGAAGACGAATATATGGCTGGTAGAGAGAGTGCTGCGACTATTAATTGGATACCTCCGCCCCGAGGTTGGGTTAATATCAACGTCGATGCCGCCACAGGCAAGACTGAGTCTAAGAGGGTATTTGTTTTCAGGGACTTATTGCTTTAGGGACTTAAAAAATCCTTATAAATCCCATCTAAACTAAATATGAGGGACTTATAGGGACTTAAAAGGGCATTTGGGACTTATGAAATAAGACTCTCAAGGAGGGACATATAGTTGTAATGTGGTCTTTTAGTCCATGTTAAGTCGGTAGGGACTTTTTAGGGATTTGAGACTTATAAGTTGGGACTAAAAAAGTCCTAAGACTTCTGAACCAAACATGGCCTAAGGGCGTGTTTGATAGGTTGCATTTTGGAGTCTCTGCGTGATGTAACACGAACTAGCGAGATGCTAATTCGCGCGCGTAGACGGCCCGATCTTTCACGGCGATGGTTGATCAACAGTTCATCCCCTGTTCCTCCTCGCAACCTTCAAGATAATTTTCACCCGCGTACAAAAATACACGATTGAAAATAATGACCCCCTTGGATCAGCACGTAGGCGTCGATGTGATGATCAACCCTCCGTCGCTAGTAAATTTTCACGACGGGAAAATCACAGATAATACACAAGATATGGCCGCTCGTAACTCGGACGTTTTTCTGTATATGTCATACTCGAAATAAAACTCAAAACTGATCTGTTTACATGGCCATAGCCTGGCTTTTATATGCCACACCTACGCAACCCCAAAGTCTATCTAAAAACTTAAAACTCCAACCTTCTTACGAGTGCTAACTATAAAAAACAAATCCTAACTAGAAAAGACAAAATGACTTACGTACCATGCTAGCCAGCTAGCTAGCGTGTAGACACAAAATAAAACAAGGAATCCTAACAGATTAATTCTAGGACTCTGTGTATCACAACTTCACATTGCACGGAGGGGTACGGAAATTAGGCTCCACCACAGCTAGCGCAGGCTCCTCCTTTGCCTCTTGTATTTTCTTGAGCGCCCGAATAAATTGACGCTGTTTCGATTCCTTTTTAGTTTGGACACTATGATCTCTTGGCATTTTATGTGTACGTGGCTTCCTTTCTATCCTTTCTTTGATCAAGCCTGACTATACACCTCTAGATTCCATACGTTTAGGACTATGCACCCATGTGCCAATACCATCTCTTGAATCAGGTGCACACATCATATAACTGGTCGCTAGTCTGCTAGTTACAAAATCAATTCTCGGACCACAAAGTTGTCGCACACTACCATCGTTTCCTCGACAAAGTCTGGCGGCATGCATGGCATTATTTTCCACAACGTTTTCCTGGCCTGACTCATTAACTCGCTCAACTTTAATAGAATTGTCGGTCAATGGTGACATGCCCATATCATCCTCCCTCCCTTGAAGAGAAACCGTCCTCGGTTTCAAGTTATTTTTTAACACAACCTTCCTCTCCGGAACTTGTCTAGTGATTGCACTGTCCAACATTGGCTTTAGCACGTGCTTCCTCCCATTATGCATGAAAGTGTACGTGTTTGATCTCCCAGCATGCACTGCATCGTGATCGAACTGCCACGGTCTCCCTAATAGCAACTCACAAGCGTCCATCGACAAGACATCACAATCCACCTTGTCAACATAATCCCCAACAGCAAATGTCACACGTACCTTATGTGTAATTTTTAATTTCACAGAGTTATATAGCCACTCCACATGGTGTGGTTGAGGGTGCCGCCACATAGACAAACCCAACTCTTGCACAAGATCTTTGCTAATGGCATTGGTAAAACTGCCACCATCAATTATCATCTTGCAAGCATGATTCTTGATTTTACATTGTGTTTTAAAAACACTCCACCGTTGTCCCTTTGCACCACTGTCAATTTTTACCTTCTCCACCAAAAGATTCAGCCCCTCTATCGATGCATCAACTTCTTCCTTTCTTTCTTCTTGTTGTTCTTCTCTTTTTAGCAAACGATTTTTCCAATCTGCCCTACACACATCCGTTGGCATGGGAACAAAACAGATTTGTTGGCCCTTCCATGATAGAGAATAACTATTTTTCTTGACATCCCGAACAGCCCCGACGCGCTTGCACCATGGGTCCCCAAGTAGCAGATGGCATGACACCATGGACACAGGACAAATATGAAAAAATTCCGCACAACAATATTTTCCCAGATCAAAAATTAGCAAAATCTGATGCATAATTTTGATTTCACCTTTGAACCACTTCAGCGTGTACGGTCTTTCAAGAGGTGACATCTTCAGCCCCAATTTTTCGACCACCTCGATGCTCACCATGTTGACTGCGGTACTCTCATCGATCGTCAGATTGACACGTCGTTCGTTCACGACGCAACGAGTGTGAAAAAGAGTGACCTCGCCAATGCCTTCCTCCTCCATCAATATGTTCCTACTTAACATGTTGATGCTCAACTCCGTAGACAATGTTGCAAACTGAGTCACCGTGACTAACCTTTGCTCTGATACCACTTGATGTAACACGAACTAGCGAGATGCTAATTCGCGCGCGTAGACGGCCCGATCTTTCACGGCGATGGTTGATCAACAGTCGTCCCCTGTTCCTCCTCGCAACCTTCAAGATAATTTTCACCCGCGTACGAAAATACACGATTGAAAATAATGACCCCCTTGGATCAGCACGTAGGCGTCGATGTGATGATCAACCCTCCGTCGCTAGTAAATTTCCACGACGGGAAAATCACAGATAATGATGAGGACATCAATACCATTGTTACACCCACAGCCCCTACTGTTACATATACTGGACCAATTACTAGAGCTCGTGCACGCCAATTAAATTACCAGGTACTTTCGTTTCTTGGTAATGATTCTAATGTTCATGAGATTATGATGGTGCCTAAATTGGATACATTTGTTTTGCTTTCAAATGAAGGGCCTAGCTTGGAGAAGGATGAACATTGGAGCAAGAACACGCATGAAGTTGATGGCATGCGCAAGGGGATCAAGAACGGAGTTACAAGTGATGATTTCAGGACTTTGAAGCCGCCATAAGGAGTGCATGAAGCCATGGACGAAATATACAAGATGCCACTTCATAATATTCGTCCATAGGCTATTCTAGGTGTTGCGTCACCTTATTAATGGGCCAGGCCCATGTAATTTCGAAATACTTAAGTATAGGCTATTTTTAGAGTCCATATGTGTGGGGAAACAAGAGTTAGGGTTGGTTTCGGACCCCACCCTCAAGGGCCACGAAATTCCCCTCTCTTCCTCCATATATACAGCCATTAGGGCGTCGTTTAGACTTTGGGTTTTGTTTAGATTAAAAGTTCGCCATAGCTGCAACTTCTCGTACTTCGTTTGTGTCCAACGACCAGACCAAGACGTCATAGAACCCCACCTTGATCAATAAAGCTTTCATCTTATATTCGCAATATCCAGATTGCAATCTCAGTTTCTTGCTTGTTCTTCGTTTGCTCGCAGGAAACAGGCCCTCGTGGTCAGGTTGATCGTGCTCCGGCGTGGTCAATAACCCCTCGGAAGTTGGTTTAGCGATTGCTAAGGCGCGACGTCTCGCACGTTCGTAGTCGGATCGTCAAGGTCGACTCCCAAGAAAACGATAGCCACCATCTCATCGAAACATCGGGACACCTTTGCCTCTATCAGATAATACACAAGATATGGCCGCCCATAACTCGGACGTTTTTCTGTATATGTCATACTCGAAATAAAACTCAAAACTGATCTGTTTACACGGCCATAGCCTGGCTTTTATATGCCAACCTATGCAACCCCAAAGTCTATCTAGAAACTTAAAACTCCAACCCTCTTACGAGTGCTAACTATAAAAAACAAATCCTAACTAGAAAAGACAAAATGACTTATGTACCATGCTAGCCAGCTAGCTAGCGTGTAGACACAAAATAAAACAAGGAATCCTAACAGATTAATTCTAGGACTCTGTGTATCACAACTTCACATTGCACGGAGGGGTACGGAAATTAGGCTCCACCACAGCTAGCGCAGGCTCCTCCTTTGCCTCTTGTATTTTCTTGAGCGCCCGAATAAATTGACGCTGTTTCGATTCCTTTTTAGTTTGGACACTATGATCTCTTGGCATTTTATGCGTACGTGGCTTCCTTTCTATCCTTTCTTTGATCAAGCCTGACCATACACCTCTAGATTCCATACGTTTAGGACTATGCACCCATGTGCCAATACCATCTCTTGAATCAGGTGCACACATCATATAACTGGTCGCTAGTCTGCTAGTTACAAAATCAATTCTCGGACCACAAAGTTGTCGCACACGACCATCGTTTCCTCGACAAAGTCTGGCGGCATGCATGACATTATTTTCCACAACGTTTTCCTGGCCTGACTCATTAACTCGCTCAACTTTAATAGAATTGTCGGTCAATGGTGACATGCCCATATCACTGCGTCTATGACTTAGTTGGGCGAGTAAATACAGGCTAAAAACAATGTTGTGCATATTGTTTGGTAGTCTACATGTGTGACGATCGCCCATATTTATGGATCTCCAAGAGTCGCCCCAAGGGACATGAATTTTTCTGTTAATGTTGGCAGTCAGGCCCGCCAATGACATGAATTTCATACTGCCCGACGAGGTACATGCGTCGGCGCAAGTACACAAGATATTACATAAAGAAAAAGCTACTCCCTCCGGTTCCAATTAAACGACGCAGCCTACATACAGTGTCCATTTTGCATTGTATAGAGGAGGTCGCCTCAATTAAATTCAGATCGAAATGTTCATTTTGCATTGTATGGTTGTTGTGTATCTGGTTTCTACGAATTCTGGTAAAGCCAGACAAGTCATTTTCAAAACAGAGGAACCATGACGCTCCACCTGAACTACCACCACAACCACTATTCACGCCATTGTATTCTAGCACAATGAATGAATGAATTCCAGCATATTCGAGAGGCCAATCGAACCGTACGCTGATTTATACAGATCCCAAAACCAACATCATTAATTTCCAAAAGCAAAGACGGAGAAAAGGAGAGCCGGGGGTCCGGCCAAAGCCAAAGAGCGCAACGAGAAGCACGGGCGCGGGGCCGAGGAAAGCGGCGCCTGCTGTGTTTCCAGCGGCAAAGACAAACCAGCACCGGCACTGCACTACACACTCTCAGTGTGGACCGTGGAGCACACGGCTGTGCGTCAGCGAGGCAGCCAGCCCACCACCCCTCATCCTCCCCGGGAGCTCGCCGAAACCTCAAACCCCAGAAACCAGCTGGTCGCCCTCCACAGAAAAGAAAAAGAAAAAAGCAGTGTGGAGTGAGAGAGAGAGAGGAAAGCATGGAGGTCCTCGTCTCCACAACCGCGGCCTCCGCTCCCTTATCCTCGGCCCGCGTCCACCGCCGGCCGCTCCCTGCCTCCGTGACCTTCCGCGCCCCGGCCCGACGAGGCTGGCGCTGCCGCTCCGCCGCGCCGACCAGGCCTGACCAGGTGCCGTCCGAGGAGCCCGCGTCGGCGTCGGGGTCCGCCACCACTACCGTCGTCACGGACAAGCCCGACGCGCCGGACGGGGAGGTCTCCGGTGGATTTGTGGAGGTGACGGTGGAAGATGCGCCGGTGTCGTCGCCCGAGGCGGATGGCGGCGTGGACGACCTACTCGGCAAGGTTTACTCCTCCTTTGCTGCTTTGCTTCTATATATCTGTTTATTAGTATTTATTAGAGAGTAGAGGATATCCCCGCAAAAAAAAAGAGAGAGAGAGAGAGAGTAGAGGATATGCAAGCTTCAGGGCCATGATGGTTGGCCCAAATTGGGTGGAGATCCTGAGATCCTCTCCACTCCTACGTTTGGAAACATGGACAGAATTCAATATCGACCGCCATATTAACAATTGCAATTAGACGCCTCCCTTGGATTGCAATCTAGTATTCAGGAGCACACAAAAGTACAACATGGCTGTGCGAAAATGGCTATGCCGCCAACATGCAAATGTGATTTGAGAATCGCTAAGCTGGGTGGCTAGGATCTAATGCAAGATATGCCGAGATCTAGAGCTCCATTTGCACAAACTGTTATGAAGTTGCACTGTACTAATCAGACGCCACGCAAAATAACTTATATTCTGTTGCTGAAATACATTAACCTCAGTTTTCTACTTTCCAGATTGAACTTGATAAAGATATTATGTACCTTTGTATGTTCCTGAATACATTCTGCAGTCTTGGAACCAGTTGATTGCTATTTGTTGCTCACACAGTCACACTTACTTTGGGCCTGCTCATTTCAGTTGGACATCCAAGTGACACCCACTACTGTCATCCTCGGAGGCGGTGCTTTGATTGCTCTGTTGATCCTATCTAAAATCATTTCTGCAATTGATTCTGTTCCCCTGGTACGTGGTTATGCCATCGCTGGATAGATCTGTGTGTACTCAAAAACTTACTGCTCCACGTATGATAAACCATGCGAATTACCTGTTGCAGCTTCCAAATGTGCTGGAAATCGTAGGAACTGGCTACTCAGTCTGGTTCATCACACGGTACCTCCTCTTTAAGGTATGTTTCCAATTATATCATTACAGAACCAGTGCCAGTCATGCCTGGTGCGCGCGCTTAATGATCGGCTTTCACTATGCGCAGGAAAGCAGAGACGAACTGTTTGCGAAATTTGAAGATCTGAAAAACAATATCATTTGAGCAGGGGAAGAGTGATGATGCTTTAGCATACGTTTAGGCTTCACAGCCAGCTTATTATTTTAGGCCGTCTTCTTTTTTCAACTATTGCTGAAAGAAAGAAACAAGTTGTGTTGTAAGCTGTTTCCTCTCATCAATCAACTGTAATGAGAGATCTGAGTTTTACTAGTGTGCTTGCTCGAAACTCCCAATTGTGTTTGCTCACCCAGCGTTCATGATCCTGACTAGAAGCGCCAAAATGTTAAAATGTCGGATGGATTATTTGCTTCAGCACAGCAACCTTTTCACCCGTTTCTCCTAAGTCTTGTTGGCAAGATTTACAGTCACTCAGAACCATCTACAATGTTAAACCCTCCAAATTTGTTGGCAAAGTTCTGAGCTGAAAATGAGGCAGGGCGACAAAGTTTGAGGGCCTCATGATTTCTGGGGCTGGAGGGCCTGTACACTACGTGTCTAGATGTGTGCGCTTCAGGGGAGAGAATATAGCCACATGATCAACCACCTTGTAAATTTTATCTGCTCCAATGTGAGCCCTCTCATCGTTGGTGCTTAGATAATTTATCACATGCATTCATACTCTTAAGATGTGCTTATGTACAACAGTACAGGTTAAATATAACCACTTCTTTGCCGCAAAAATAATAATAATATAACCACTTCTTGAGCATTGGTGCCCAATCAAGCACTCGAGCTTCAGAATAATAAGCACCAATGTACTACTCCCTCCGTTCCTAAATATAAGACTTTTTAGACATTTCAAATGGACTACAACATACGAATGTATGTAGACATACTTTAGAGTGTAGATTCATTTATTTTGCTCCATATGTAGTCACTTATTGAAATCTCTAAAAAGACTTACATTTGGGAACGGAGGGAGTATAAGGTAAGAGAAAACTGATTCATTTCACTGAGCATTTCTCCAAATAAAAGATACTTCGAAAGTTACTTGGTGACCAATTATCACTCCTATAAGATACTCACTCCATAAACAAATAAAGACGTTTTAGTTCACTAGTGACCTAAAACGTCTTATATTTGTTTACAGAGGGAGTAAGTGAAAAGGAAAATACAATGCCAGGACTATAACCATATCTATTTTTCCCTTGTAAGGGAAGAAATTTGGGGAGTAAAGAACACAGCGGTAAACAGTAAGCATTTTCTGACATCCAACCACACTCAATGCTATGAGTAAAATGGCAAGGCATTCATGAACACAGATGCTTTCATTTCATAGGATGGGAACAGTGTTTCAGGAGCAAATGTGCAACATAGGGCATCTATGCCTCCTGCAACCTACAACAGACAATCAACAAATATAAATCATGTCTGTCGTAGGATGAAACGCTAAGCCCCCACCAGATGGTAGTACTGTGCTAAACTTTGTGAACTAGGTGGGATTTTACAACTACACACATCAGCCACGAAAGCACATAGACGCAGACCCTTGTACCCCTGAAAAAGCTCACCACACCGAGTACCTTACACCAAGGCCATTGCATGTCAGTATTAAACCCTTGTGTCGGTTCAGGTAATCCTGAAAGTAAAAAAAAAATGTCACAAGAAGATTTGGGGGGGGGGGGGGGGGGGGGGGGGGGGGGGGGGGGGGGGGGGTGGGGGGTACTCACCGCTGCATTCTGATCCTGAACGTATAAAACACCTTTCTTGTCATACTCCTGCCGTTTTACTGGATTGCTAAGAACTGTCAAAAACAAGAGATGTCATGAATGAAGCACCTGATGTATCATCCTTGTTTATCTCGGTTTCTAGATAGAAGGCTAAAGCAGATGCATCGTGGAAGAACATTCTTTAGCGAAAAAAATGGTTATATAAGAAACGTATTTTGACAGTCAGTGCAAAACTGCAAATAATTACATTGCACAGTGATCAACAAATGATGGCCAGCTTTTACTACTAATGCATGCGACCACCCTCCAAGGTGTGCAACAAGTCTGGCTCAAATGTCATGACCAAATAAATCGTTTCCGCTAGTTTCTTAGTATGATCTAAGTGCATAGTTTGATGGCCTGTTTGCGTGAGGCAATGACTGACTTGCCCTAAATGGACGTAGATGAGTTCCAAGAGGTTGGCTAACTGGGGATATCTTTCACTGATTTAACACAGGATGATGTGCCCCCAAGCAAGTGCAAACTGTACAACACAGAACTATTTAGTCCCTAAACAAATTTATCGCAATTTGAAACCACGCTTGACATCTTCTAACTCACGAACGGTACCAAAATTATTCTTAGTCTTATGGCAGTCATATCGTAAAACTCCACCAGGCACTGCAAAATCCAGGTAATTCAGCAGCGTCTAAATTATAAAGGGACCAAATGAACTTCCCATGTAATCTAATGCAATGTTTAGGATTACTCGTAGATGAATTCTTGCGCATTAGTACACTATCACATTTGCTATGTTCCTAATAAATTTGGATATTAGAAGCAAGCAGAAAAGAAGGGGGCAAACTGCAAGTGATTAGATGATATGCTGCTTGCACATCATGATAAAACGGTTAAAATATTATGTAGATTCTCCGAGTTGAACATGAGGATACTGAATAACTTATCAACTACCAAAGCGCACCTTGGTATGCCTCATTAATGTCCTGAAATCTGGATGTTGCCTTTTCTTCATCTTGTTTCTTGTCAGGGTGCCATTTCTACAGGAGAAAATAGTAGATTGGTCACTACGGTGAAGGCGTCAATGCGAAATACAAAAGTAAAAATTCTATAATAGAAACCTAGAAGTAGTTGCATGATGAGCAAAAAAATTAAAGCAGTGTTTCTAGGTTAAGGTTTCCTTATTGAGATTGTAACTATTGACATCAATACAGTTTCAGGTAAGCGATTTCCGTCGCAGGATTTCAGACCGCACGCTTTACGAAGGGGAAAACATGTAGAATGGCGTGCTGGGGCAAACACTGACCAGCGCAAGACGGATGTAGCTCGACCTTATTGTCTCCTCCGACGCATCATAATCAACTTCCAGTATCTTGTAGTAATCCTGCACGCGAAAATTTCGCCGTCAGCAACCTCATCCAACAGAAAAAGATTAGGAACTCGATTGGCAGCAACAGCATTCCATGAACACGATCCGCCCCCCTAAATAAAAACGCATAATCCAACAACCCGAAAAGCGGCGGGGGTTCGCGCGGCCTGCCCTAGGGGAAACCAAGCCGGCGATGAATCGAAGGGGCAGAGGCGATTCCTCACCTTGGGCTTGGCGAAGAAGGAGAAGAAGTCGAAATCGACGGGGACCTCCTCGCCCGTCCGCGCCGCCTCGTCGCCGTCCTCCCACTCCCACAACATTCCCTCGCCTCCCCTCGCCGCCCTCGCGGGGATTACCTTCGCCGCGGGTGTGGATTCCCTGGTTCCTTCCTTCCTTCCTTCCGGGGAGGGCCGTGGCGGTCTGGCAGTCGTTGGATTTCGTGGGCTCGCCGCAGCCAGGGAAGGTTCTAGATTTTTTTTTCTTTTCTTTTCGCCGTCTATTTTCGTAGGGAAGACTGGAGCAGAATTTGACACGCCCGACGTGGCTCGCCAGAAGTTAGTTGGGCCTTGGCGGGCCTAGCATGGCGTGTGGATACAAGTCATCACCCATGTGATTGAGCCCATATCCAAAGCAGCATGGTGTGTAACCCCTCAAAAGAAAAGCATGGTGTGTCATATTTTTATGTCTAATTTTGACCATTGTTTTCACCGGCAAAATGTGATTTTTTTCGAGAAAACTTCCGGTCTATTCATCAATTGTCAAGGTAGTACCTAGAACACCAGAAGTAAGAATTACATCTAGGTCCGTAGACCACCTAGCAACGACTACAAGTACTCGAACGAGCCGAAGGTGCGCCGCCGTCATCGCCCCTCCCTCATTGGAGCAGGGCAAATTTTGTTGTAGTAGACAGTCGAAAAGTTGTCGTGCTGAGACCCCATAAAAACAGCGCACTAGAACAACAACCGCCGCCGCCGATGAAGAGAAGCCTAGATCGAAATGGTCCAACGTGCAAACACATATACGTAGACGAACGAAGACGGAATCCACCGAAGAAGAAGGCCAACCGATCCCACGAGATCCGTTGGAGATAAACCTCCACATGCCCTCCAACGATGCTAGAAGAATTGTTAGGGCGGGGGCTAGACGGGGAGGACCTTATTTCATTTTCAAGAAGCCCCCGCCGCCTCGTCTTCCTGAGCATGGCACAAACCGTAGCAAAACTAAAAACGAAGCCTTCCCGCCGGCAAGGCCCGAAATCCACCGCAGATCCAAGTGAAGGAAATATGCCCTAGAGGCAATAATAAAGTTATTATTTATTTCCTTATTTCATGATAAATGTTTATTATTCATGCTAGAATTATATTAACCGGAAACATAATACATGTGTGAATACATAGACAAACAGAGTGTCACTAGTATGCCTCTACTTGACTAGCTCATAAGGAAAGTACATGTGTGTCATATGTGTGAATACATATACATGTTGCATAAGGAAGGCAACAATGATTTCTTAAAAGACTTGCCTATAATTTATTATTTTTAGAAAACTCATGTAAAGGCTGATTTTATCTACTCCCTCCATTTTTCAATACAAGGTCATTCCGCTTTTCGTGTCAAAATTTGACTTGTAATTTTGGTCAACAAATATGGGTTTATGTCAAAAAACATCATTAGAAAAGTACTTTGAAATGTGCATCCAATGACATACTTTTTATGGCACATAACTCACATTTTGTTGTTGTCGGATGAGATAAACAGTTTCCCTCCATGCGACCTCCGAGTTAGGGTTTCCTTGCCTCTTGTCGGCCGCGCCACCGGTCCGCTTCTTCTCCTATGGTCCTTGGTGTTGGGGAACGTAGTAATTTCAAAAATTTCCTACGCACATGCAAGATCATGATGATGCATAGCAACGAAAGGGGAGAGTGACCGAAAGCGGAAGCGTTAGCACAACGCAGTTGATGTAGTCGTACGTCTTCATGATCCGACCGATCAAGTACCGAACGCACGTCACCTCCGAGTTCTGCACATGTTCAACTCGATGACGTCCCTCGAACTCCGATTCAACCGAGTGTTGAGGGAGAGTTTCGTCAGCACGACGACGTGGTGACGATGATGATGTTCTACCGACGCAGGGCTTCGCCTAAGCACCGCTATGATATTATCGAGGTGGATTATGGTGGAGGGGGGCACCGCACACGGCTAAGAGATCAAGAGATCAATTGTTGTGTCTCCAAGGGGTGCCCCTCTCCCCGTATATAAAGGAGTGGAGGTGGGAGAGGGCCGGCCCTCTCTATGGCGTACCCTAGGGAGTCATACTCCCACCAGGAGTAGGATTCCCCTTTCCTAGTAGAACTAGGAGTCCTTCCAAGTAGTAGGAGTAGTAGACAAGGAAAGGGAAAAAGAGAAGAGAAGGAAGGAGGGGGCGCCGCCCTTCCCCCTAGTCTAATTCGGACTAGGCCTTGGGGGGGGGGGGGGCAGCTTCTCTCTCTTTCCCCTAAAGCCCAATAAGACCCATCTACTCCCCGGCGAATTCCCGTAACTCTCCGGTACTCCGAAAAATACCAGAATTACTCGAAACCTTTCCGATGTCCGAATATAGTCGTCCAATATATCGATCTTTACGTCTCGACCATTTCGAGACTCCTCTTCATGTCCCCGATCTCATCCGGGACTCCGAACTACCTTCGGTATATCAAAACACATAAACTCATAATATAACCAGCATCGAACTTTAAGCGTGCGGACCCTACGGGTTCAAGAACTATGTAGACATGACCGAGACACGTCTCCGGTCAATAACCAATAGAGGAACCTGGATGCTCATATTGGCTCCTACATATTCTACGAAGATCTTTATCGGTCAAACCGCATAACAACATACGTAGTTCCCTTTGTCATCGGTATGTTACTTGCCCGAGATTCGATCGTCGGTATCTCAATACCTAGTTCAATCTCTTTACCGGCAAGTCTCTTTACTCGTTCCGTAATACATCATCCTGCAACCAACTCATTAGTTGCAATGCTTGCAAGGCTTAAGTGATGTGTATTACCGAGTGGGCCCAGAGATACCTCTTCGACAATCGGAGTGACAAATCCTAATCTCGAAATACGCCAACCCAACAAGTACCTTCGGATACACCTGTAGAGCACCTTTATAATCACTCAGTTACGTTGTGACGTTTGGTAGCACACAAAGTGTTCCTCCGGCAAACGGGAGTTGCATAATCTCATAGTCATAGGAACATGTATAAGTCATTAAGAAAGCAATAGCAACAAACTAAACGATCAAGTGCTAAGCTAACGGAATGGGTCAAATTAATCACATCATTCTCCTAATGATGTGATCCCATTAATCAAATGACAACTCTTTGTCTATGGCTAGGAAACATAACCATCTTTGATCAACGAGCTAGTCAAGTAGAGGCATACTAGTGACACTCTGTTTGTCTATGTATTCACACATGTATCATGTTTCCGGTTAATACAATTCTAGCATGAATAATAAACATTTATCATGATATAAGGAAATAAATAATAACTTTATTATTGCCTCTAGGGCATATTTCCTTCAGTCTCCCACTTGCACTAGAGTAAATAATCTAGTTCACATCTTTATGTGATTAGTTCACATCTCCATGTGACTAATACCCAAAGGGTTTACTAGAGTCTATAATCTAGTTCACATAGCTATGTTATTAACACCCAAAGAGTGATCATGTTTTGCTTGTGAGAGAATTTTAGTCTATGGGTCTGCAACATTCAGATCTGTATGTATTTCGCAAATTTCTATGTCTACAATGCTCTAAACGTAGCTACTCTAGCTAATTGCTCCCACTTTCAATATGTATCCAGATTGAGACTTAGAGTCATCTAGATCGATGTAAAATGCTTGCATCGATGTAAATCTTTACAACAAACTCTTTTATCACCTCCATAACCGAGAAATATTTCCTTAGTCTTATAAGGATAATTTTGACCGTTGTCCACTGATCTACTCCTAGATCACTATTGTACTCCCTTGCCAAAAAGATGCTAAGGTATACAATAGGACTGGTAAACAGCATAGCATACTTTATAGAACCTATGACTGAGGCATAGGGAATGACTTATAATTCTCTTTCTATTTTCTGCTGTGGTCAGGTTTTAGTCTTTACTCAACTTCACACCTTGCAACACAGGCAAGAACTCCTTCTTTGATTGTTCCATTTTGAACTACTTCAAAATCTTGTGAAGGTATGTACTCATTGAAATAACTTATCAAGCGTCTTGATCTATCTCTATAGATCTTGATGCTCAATGTGTAAGCAGCTTCATCGAGGTCTTTCTTTGAAAAAATCCTTTCAAAAACTCCTTTATGCATTCCAGAAAATTCTACATTCTTTCTGATCAACAATATGTCATTCACACATACATATCGGAAATGTTGTAGTGCTCCCACTCACTTTCTTGTAAATACAGGCTTCACCGCAAGTCTGTACAAAACCATATACTTTGATCACTTTATCAAAGCATATATTCCAACTCTGAGATGCTTGCACCAGTCCATAGATGGATCGCTGGAGCTTGCTCACTTTGTTAGCACCTTTAGGGTCGATAAAACCTTCTGGTCGCATCATATACAACTCTTCTTTTTAAGAAATCCATGAAGAATACAGTTTTGACATCCATTTGCCAGATTTCATAAAATGCGGCAACTGCTAACATGATTCGGACAGACTTTTAAGCATCGATACGAGTGAGAAAATCTCATCGTAGTCAACACCTTGAACTTGTCGAAAACACTTTGCGACAATTTGAGTTTTGTAGATAGTAACTGTTGGTGTCAAAACCGGCGGATCTCGGGTAGGGGGTCCCGAACTGTGCGTCCAAGGCGGATGGTAACAGGAGGCAGGGGACACGATGTTTACCCAGGTTCGGGCCCTCTTGATGGAGGTAATACCCTACGTCCTGCTTGATTGTTCTGGATGATATGAGTATTACAAGAGTCGATCTACCACGAGATCAGAGAGGCTAAACACTAAAAGCTAGCCTATGGTATGATTGTATGTTGTCCTACGGACTAAAACCCTCCGGTTTATATAGACACCGGAGGGGGCTAGGGTTACATAAGGTCTGTTACAAAGGAGGATATATACATATTCGTATTGCCTAGCTTGCCTTCCACGCCAAGTAGAGTCCCATCCGAACACGGGATGAAGTCTTCAAGCTCGCATCTTCATAGTCCAACAGTCCGGCCAAAGGATATAGTCCGGCTGTCCGGAGACCCCCTAATCCAGGACTCCCTCAGTAGCCCATGAACCAGGCTTCAATGACGACGAGTCCGGCGCGCAGTATTGTCTTCGGCATTGCAAGGCAGGTTCCTCCTCCGAATACACCATGGAAGAGTTTGAATATGAGGATAGTGTCCGACCCTGCAAAATAAGTTCCACATACCACCGTAGAGAGAATAATATTTCCACAAATCTAATCTGCTGACACGTTTTGACAGCATGACATCACACCATGGCCCGATTATTATCTGAACCGCTTTTCTCAACCAGCTCCGCACATATCGCGAGGCGGTTTTCTTGATATGTCTTGTCAAAGCAGAGATCGTGTTCCCCTTATCACGGGATTCTCATCAATACGGGCGTGGGTAACCCAACCACGCCATCAATTACGGCGCCTGGGGAATAAGCGGTTTTTGCCAGGCAAGTGGGGAGACTCATCGCCTCCTCCGCCCTTATAAAGGGACAAAGATTTACTTTTTCACCCACGCCTTCTTCCTTCTCGCTTACCCATTCCCGCACACTTGAGCTCTAGCGCCCAAGCTCGCATTCTTCTTCTCGAACCACTCCAATCATGTCCGGAGCAGGAGGCAAGACGGAGGAGAACATCAAAAAGTTACGGGAAGCCGGATACTTGGCCGCGGATATCGCGCACCGGTTGCCAAATGCGGGGCAGATCGTCCCCACGCTCGAACCCCATGAGAGGGTAGTTTTTCTTACCCATTTCATCCGCGGACTGGGATTTCCTCTCCACCCGTTTGTCCGCGGGCTCATGTTCTACTACGAGCTGGATTTTCATGATCTGGCCCCCAATTTCATCCTCAACATCTCGACGTTTATCGTCGTGTGCGAGGCCTTCCTCCGCATCAGGCTCCACTTCGGCCTATGGCTGAAAACCTTCAATGTCAAACCGAAGGTGGTGGGTGGACAGCAAGCAGAGTGCGGAGGCGCCATGGTGGGCAAGATGCCTAATGTCACTTGGCTCGAGGGCACCTACGTGGATACCATAAAGGGGTGGCAATCGGGGTGGTTCTACATCACCAAGCCGCGTGACTCCAACTGGGTGGCGGCCCCCAAATTTCGATCCGGAATCCCCACGCGGCTCACCTCCTGGAAAAAGAAGGGACCGTCCTAGGGTTCCGTGGTAGAGCTGACTGGACTCGAGACCTGCATCCAGAACATGACGAACAAGAAAATCAAGCTCGTCAATGTGGTCCAGGTTATGCTCTTCCGCCGGATCCTCCCGTGCCAACGACGGGCATTTGTTTTGTGGGAGTTCAACTCGGCCAAGCACCAGACGTTGTGAGAGCTCTACGACATGACGCACGAGGACGTTTGGAGGGTGCTGTTCAAGGGCGCCGAGATGTCTCCCTCCCATACCGAGGACCGTGGACTCAGCACAAAGCGCCGCGCCCATCCGGTAGGCTTTTATATCTCTCAGGGTATTTATTCGCCCTGGTTTAGTTATGTGCTGGATCTAAGCTTTCATGTCATTAACAGGACAAGACAGAGACAGCGGAGTAGCTTGATTGCCCAGCCCCCTGCCCGAAGATCCTGCAGACGCTCTTCTAACGAAGATGCTGACTCAGGTGCCGGAAAAGAAGGCCAAGAAGAAGGCCACGGGGACCCGAAAGGGTCTCCGGCGCAAGGTTACATCAGGCTCATCGTCCGATGACTCCGACACGCACTCCTCCCACGGAAATGAGGAGGAGGAGAAAAGCTCTCCCCCCCAGCCGGGGGAGACAAGAAAAGGAAGGCCGACCCATCCTGGGAGGCCGAAGGGTCCAAGACGGGAAAGACCCTCCCTCCGGACTGTGCCACGACGGCCGCCGACAGTGGCAACGAGTGGCTACCCAGGGACAAGCCCCTGGCGAAGTCGTAAGTGTCCGGACACCATAGTGCTTCATGGTATGTTTTATTGTACTGCCTTTCCTCATGCCGAACATGATTATGCAGTCCGTCCCGAGCTCATCTCGATGTACCCTCGTCGAGCGGCTCTTTGGACTCGTCGGATATGAACAGCGGTTTGATAACCCACAAGTATAGGGGATCACAATAGTTTTCGATAAGTAAGAGTGTCGAACCCAACGAGGAGCTAAAGGTAGAACAAATATTCCCTCAAGTTCTATCGACCACCGATACAACTCTACGCACGCTTGACGTTCGCTTTACCTAGAACAAGTATGAAACTAGAAGTACTTTGTAGGTATTGTTGGATAGGTTTGCAAGATAATAAAGAGCACGTAAATAAAAAGTAGGGGCTATTTAGATTAAGAAACAATAAAGTAAATATAGCGAGTGTGGAAAAGTGGTGGTAGGAGTTGCGAAATTGCCCCTAAGCAATCGACTACTTTACTAGACCGATAGCAAGTATTATGTGGGAGAGGCCACTACTAGCATGTCATCCCTGACTTGGAATTCTATGCACTTATGATTGGAACTATTAGCAAGCGTCCGCAACTACTAACGTTCATTAAGGTAAAACCCAACCATAGCATTAAGGTATATTGGTCCCCCTTCAATCCCGTATGCATCAATTTATATGCAGGTTGAAGCTTCTGTCACTCTTGCCCTCCAATACATAGTCCTATCAACATACAACTAACCCTAGGGTGTGATCCACGCGCGCAATCATATGATGGGCACCAAAGGACAGCAACATAACCACAAGAAAATTAAATCAATCATAGCAATTCATCAACCACCGATAGGACAACGAAAATCTACTCAGACATCATAGGATGGCAACACATCATTGGATAATAATATGAAGCATAAAGCACCATGTTCAAGTAGAGAGTACAAAGGGTTGCGGGAGAGTGGACCGCTGTAGATAGAGGGGGGAAGGTGATGGAGATGTTGGTGAAGATGGCGGAGGTGTTGGTGTAGATCGCGGTGATGATGATGATGGCCACGGCAGCGTTCCAGCGCCATCGGGAGAGAAGGGGAGAGGGGGTCCCTTCGTCTTCTTCTTCCTTGACCTCCTCCCTAGATGGGAGAAGGGTTTCCCCTCTAGTCCTTGGCCTCCATGGCATGGGAGGGGCGAGAGCCCCTCCGAGATTGGATCTGTCTCTCTGTCTCTCTCTGTTTCTACGTTCCCAGATTCTTCCCTTTCACCGTTTCTTATATTCCCGGAGATCCGTAACTCCGATTGGGCTGAAATTTTAGCACGATCTCTATCTAGATATTAGCTTTCTTCGGCGAAAGAAGGGCACCAACTGCCTTACGGTTGGCCCACGAGGGTCAGGGGCGCGCCCAGGGGGGAAGGCGCGCCCCCTACCTCGTGGCCACCTTGGGCACCATCTCGCGTGGATTTTTCTTCCCAAAAATCATATATATTCCAAAAAAATCTCCGTTAGTTTTTATCCCGTTTGGACTCCGTTTGATATGGATATTCTGCGAAACAAAAAACATGCAACAAACAGGAACTGACACTGGGCACTGGATCAATATGTTAGTCCCAAAAATAGTATAAAAAGTTGCCAAAAGTATATGAAAGTTGTAGAATATTGGCATGGAACAATCGAAAATTATAGATACGACGGAGACGTATCAGCATCCCCAAGCTTAATTCCTGCTCGTCCTCGAGTAGGTAAATGATAAAAAAATTGATGTGGAATGCTACCTAGCATAATCTTGATCACATATCTAATCATGGCATGAATATTAAGATACGAGTGATTCAAAGCAATAGTCTATCATTTGACATAAAAACAATAATACTTCAAGCCCACTAATAAAGCAATCATGTCTTTTCAAAATAACAAGGCCAAAGAAAGTTATCCCTACAAAATGATATAGTCTGGCTATGCTCCATCTTCACCACACAAAATATTCACATCATGCACAACCCCGATGACAAGCCAAGCAATTGTTTCATACTTTTGACGTTCTCAAACCTTTTCAACTTTCACGCAATACATGAGTGTGATCCATGGATATAGCACTATGGGTGGAATAGAATGGTGGTTGTGGAGAAGACAAAAAGGAGAAGATAGTCTCACATCAACTAGGCGTATCAACGGGCTATGGAGATGCCCATCAATAGATATCAATGTGAGTGAGTAGGGATTTCCATGCAACGGATGCACTAGAGCTATAAGTGTATGAAAGCTCCAACTGAAACTAAGTGAGTGTGCATCCAACTTGCTTGCTCATGAAGACCTCGGGCATTTGAGGAAGCCCATCATTGGAATATACAAGCCAAGTTCTATAATGAAAATTCCCACTAGTATATGAAAGTGATAACTCAAGAAACTCTCTATATGAAGAACATGGTGCTACTTTGAAGCACAAGTGTGGAAAAAGGATAGTAGCACTGCCCCTTCTCTCTTTTTCTCTCATTTTTTGGTGGGCTTCTTTGGCCTCTTTTTTTATTTGGGCTTCTTTGGCCTATTTTATTTTTTTGTAAAGTCCGGAGTCTCATCCCGACTTATGGGGGAATCATAGTCTCCATCATCCTTTCCTCACGGGGGCAATGCTCTAATAATGATGATCATCACACTTTTATTTACTTACAACTCAATATTACAACTCGATACTAGAACAAAGATATGACTCTATATGAATGCCTCCGGCGGTGTACCGGGATGTGCAATGATCTAGCGTAGCAATGACATCAAAAAACGGACAAGCCATGAAAGCATCATGATAGCTATGTTACGATCATGCAAAGCAATATGATAATGAATGCTCGAGTCATGTATATGATGATGGTGTAAGTTGCATGGCAATATATCTCGGAATGGCTATGGAAATGCCATGATAGGTAGGTATGGTGGCTGTTTTGAGGAAGGTATATGGTGGGTTTATGGTACCGATGAAAGTTGCGCGGTACTAGAGAGGCTAGCAATGGTGGAAGGGTGAGAGTGTGTATAATCCATGGACTCGACATTAGTCATAAAGAACTCACATACTTATTGCAAAAATCTATTAGTCATCAAAACAAAGTACTACGCGCATGCTCCTAGGGGGATAGATTGGTAGGAAAAGACCATCGCTCGTCCCCGACCGCCACCCATAAGGAAGACAATCAATAAATAAATCATGCTCCGACTTCGTTACATAACGGTTCACCATACGTGCATGCTACGGGAATCACAAACTTCAACACAAGTATTCTACAATACACAACTACCCACTAGCATGACTTTAATATCACCATCTTTATATCGCAAAACTATTGCAAGGAATCAAACACATCATATTCGGTGATCTACAAGTTTTATGTAGGATTTTATGACTAACCATGTGAATGACCAGTTCCTGTCATCTCTCTAAATATATATAAGTGAAGCAAGAGAGTTTAATTCTTTCTACAAAAGATATGCCCACGCTCTAACAAATATAAGTGAAGCAAAAGAGCATTCTACAAATGGCGGTTTTCTATGTGAAGAGAAACAGGCAATCCAAACTTCAAATGATATAAGCGAAGCACATGAAGCATTCTATAAAGCCATACTCAAAAGATATAAGTGAAGTGCAATGAGAATTCTATAAATCAACCAAGTACTATCTCATACCAGCATGGTGCATAAAATAAAAATGAAAACTAAATGCAAAATACGCTCCAAGATCTGCACATATCACATGAATGAAACGAATCCGAAAACATACCGATACTTGTCGAAGAAAGAGGGGATGCCTTCCGGGGCATCCCCAAGCTTAGACGCTTGAGTCTCCTTGAATATTTACTTGGGGGGTGCCTAGGGCATCCCCAAGCTTGATCTCTTGCCTCTCTTCCTTCTTCTCACATCGAGACCTTCTCGATCATCGAACACTTCATCCACATAAAACTTCAACAGAAAACTCGGTAAGATCCGTTAGTATAATAAAGCAAATCACTACTCTAAGTACTGTTGCAAACCAATTCATATTTTGTTTTTTCATTGTGTCTACTGTAATATAACTTTTTCATGGCTAAATCCACTGATATGAATCGATAGTTTCATCAAAACAAGCAAACTATGCATCAAAAATAGAATCTGTCTAAAACAGAACAGTCTGTAATAATCTGAACATTCACCATACTTATGATACTTTAAAAATTCTACCAAAATTAGGAAAAATAAAACAATTTTATAGGAATACATTGCAAAAAGAATCAGAACCATTTAACGTTCCAGCTAAAAATGTAAAATCGCGCACTACAGCCAAAGTTTCTGTCCTGCACCGTACAAACCATCAAGCAAATGTAAACATCCTAAAGGAAAACCTTGGCACATTATTTTTATAATACAATAGAATTGTACAAGGGGATAATTATTTTTATTGAAAAGTTTCTGTAATCAAGATTCACAAAGTTTTCGTGAGCATGAACAAAGTTCAAGGCTAACTCCCACTTCAACAATGCTTATCTTTCTCACTTTCGCTTTCCTTTTTAAAAAAGTTTTGGGTTGCCCTCTTTATTTTTGTTGTTTTTAAACTATATGAAAGCACTCAACAGAAATAAATGTCTCTCTAAAACTTCCGAGTTGTCTCCCTGGCAGCGCTTTCTTTAAAGTCATTAAGCTAGGCATATAGTGCTCAAGTAATGGATCCACCTGGATCCCAAGGTATATCAAAGCCAATTTTAATTAACAATGTTTTGTAATTTAGTGGTGAGCACAAGGTAACATATATCATGTAATGACGAAGTCTAACTCTCTTCCTATGCATCAGCATGTCATAAAAGAACAATTCATGCACACAAAGTAAAGGCCAATGCATAGTATAAACAGTTTATTGCAATTTTATCATATTGGAAACATAGAGAGGTGGAGATATAGTTCCTCTCTCATAATAATTGCATGTAGGAGCAGCAAGCACATGCATATTATATTCATCAAAATCATCATGTGTAGTAGTAAAAGGCAACCCATCAATATAATCCTTAATAGGTGCAAACTTCTCCGATATAGTGTAGTTGGGAGAATTCAAAAAGATAATAGGACTATCATGCGTGGGTGCAATAGCAACAACTTCATGTTTAACATAAGGAACTATAGCAAGTTCATCTCCATAAGCATAATTCATATTGGCATCTTGGACACAAGCATAGCAAGCATCATCAAAAAGGGATATTTCAAAAGAATCAACGGGATCATAACAATCATCATAGCAATCATCCTCCGGTAAGCACGAAGGGAAATTAAACAATGTATGAGTTGAAGACTTACTCTCATTAGAAGGTGGGCACGGGTAGCTAATCCGCTCCTCCTCCTTTTGTTCTTCGCTCTCCTCCTCATCTTTTTCATCCAATGAGCTCACAGTTTCATCAATTTCTTCTTCCATAGACTCCTTCAAAATATTAATCTCTTCTTGGACAGCGGAGGAGACCTCGATGTATGGTTTAACATAGGCATTAGAAGCATAATTCTCATAACAATAGTTAAGTATGGCAAAATATTCCCTCAAGTATAGGGGATCGCAACGGTGCCAGAAAAAGGTCTTGATAACCCACAAGTATAGGGGATCGCAACAGTTTTCGATAAGTAAGAGTGTCGAACCCAACGAGGAGCTAAAGGTAGAACAAATATTCCCTCAAGTTCTATCGACCACCGATACAACTCTACGCACGCTTGGCGTTCGCTTTACCTAGAACAAGTATGAAACTAGAAGTACTTTGTAGGTGTTGTTGGATAGGTTTGCAAGAAAATAAAGAGCACGTAAATAAAAATTAGGGGCTATTTAGATTAAGAAACAATGAAGTAAATATAGCGAGTGTGGAGAAGTGGTGGTAGGAGTTGCGAAATTGCCCCTAAGCAATTGACTACTTTACTAGACCGATAGCAAGTATTATGTGGGAGAGGCCACTGCTAGCATGTCATCCCTGACTTGGAATTCTATGCACTTATGATTGGAACTATTAGCAAGCGTCCGCAACTACTCACGTTCATTAAGGTAAAACCCAACCATAGCATTAAGGTATATTGGTCCCCCTTCAATCCCGTATGCATCAATTTCTATGCTAGGTTGAAGCTTCTGTCACTCTTGCCCTCCAATACATAGTCCTATCAACATACAACTAACCCTAGGGTGTGATCCACGCGCGCAATCATATGATGGGCACCAAAGGACAGCAACATAACCACAAGCAAATTAAATCAATCATAGCAATTCATCAACCACTGATAGGACAATGATACGTCTCCAATGTATCTATAATTTTTGTTTGCTCCATGCTATATTATCTACTGTTTTGGATGTTTATGGGCTTTATTATACACTTCTATATCATTTTGGGACTAACCTATTGAGGGAGTCCTGGATTAGGGGGTGTTCGGATAGCCGGACTATACCTTCACCCGGACTCTTGGACTATGAAGATACAAGATTGAAGACTCCGTCCCGTGTCCGGAAGGGACTTTCCTTGGCGTGGAAGGCAAGCTTGGCGATATGGATATGTAGATCTCCTACCATTGTAACCGACTCTATGTAACCCTAACCCTATCCGGTGTCTATATAAACCGGAGGGTTTTAGTCTGTAGGACAACATACACATCAACAATCATACCATAGGCTAGCTTCTAGGGTTTAGCCTCTTCGATCTCGTGGTAGATCTACTCTTGAACTACCCATATCATCAATATTAATCAAGCAGGACGTAGGGTTTTACCTCCATCGAGAGGGCCCGAACCTGGGTAAAACTTCGTGTCCCTTGCCTCCTGTTACCATCCGGCCTAGACGCACAGTTCGGGACCACCTACCCGAGATCCGCCGTTTTTGACACCGACATTGGTGCTTTCATTGAGAGTTCCTCTGTGTCGTCGCCGTCAGGCTCGATGGCTCCTACGATCACCAATAACGATGCAGTCCAGGGTAAGACCTTCCTCCCCGGACAGATCTTCATCTTCGGCGGCTTCGCACCGCGGGCCAATCCACTTGGCCATCCGGAGCAGATCGAAAGCTATGCCCCTGGCCGTCAGGTCAGATTTGGAAGTTTAAACTACACGGCTGACATCCGCGGGGACTTGATCTTCAACGGATTCGAGCCACTGCCGAGCGCGCCGCACTGTCCCGACGAGCATGATCTAGCTCTGCCGCCAAACAGTGCCCTGGAGGCCGCACACGCATCGGCTTCGACCCTTAATTCGGAGCCAACCGCGCCTATCGAGGATGGGTGGTTGGACGCCGCCTCGGGGGCTGCGATCCCAATGATGATTGAGCCGAACACCAGCCC